>NW_026648292.1:0-235535 GCF_030028045.1 Hippopotamus amphibius kiboko
CATCTCTCTCCTCCGTATCACTTGGGACCAGCCTATCCCGGGCTACGAGTCAACAGCTGGAGGGTGTGGGGAGGTGGGCTGAGAAGAGAACCAAGGGTTGGCCAGGAGCCCCGTATCTGTGGCTCCAGCTGGGGTGTGTGCTGTGCGTGGCCAGCGGCAGAGCAGGACTGAGGAGGAGAGAGAGGCACCAGCTCAGGGCACACCTGCCCTTAAGGGCAAGATGAATGCAAGGATGGATGAGAGCTCCTCAAGGAGCAGGGGTGCAGAGGCCCCAAGGAGCTCAGAGCAGTGGGGACAAGGGCATGTGGCCCCGTGGCCCGGTCCTGCTCTGGGAGTCAGGGAGCACTCTTTCCACCTCCCCGTGCTGTGTGCCTGGGCCTCAATTGCCTCCATCTCTGCCTTTCACTTCCCTCAACTGTCCGTTTAAATGGAGGTAAAAGGTCTTCCTGTCCTGGATTCCCCTTTTCGATGAATTCTCTTCAAGAGTGCTTAAGATGCTCCTTTGAAATTGTTAGACATTTATTTCATAAGTCGAAATCTTTGTACCAGGACTCGTCACGAGCTGCTCCTCGTGTCTGTGTGTGTGTGTGCACGTGTGCCTGTGGGTATGTCCGTATGCACAGACACATATATATCGACATACGTATGTATATATCTATGTACGTGTGTGTGTCTTTATGGAGTTTTATATGCTCATTGAATCCTTACAAAAACATGAAGCAAAGGACACAGAAGGGAAGCACCTGGCTCAAAGTCACACTGCGGATCCATTGTTTAGCCAGGACTTCGATCCCAGGAAATCCTATTCTGGATTCCACAGATGTTTCCGTGGCACTATATTCCTTGGTGTTCTCTTTCTCCCCGTCTTTCCTTCTTCCTCTCTCTCTCTCTCCCCCTCCCTTTTTCCATCTTTCTATGGTTTCTGCTACAGGTCTCCCTTTGCTTCTCCTTGCGCCCTTTTCCCCCCTTCCTTTGATTTCCTTCCTTCCTTCCATGTGTATGTATTGCTCTCAAAACCAAATTGCTTACAACGTATATGTACAATGTAGACGGACACACAGACATGAATATAGGCACCTTCCATGGGTGAAGCCACCAGGGCCAAGTCAACAAGGGGAAGGTGTGAGTGAGGCAGGATGTTCTCTTGGGCCGATTCTCTCTAAGGCTTCTGTGTCTTTCCACTTCCAGTGCACATTCGGACCAGAATGTCTCAGCAGAAGCAGAAGCAGTGCTGCCCGCCCCAGCTGTGCTGCCCCCTGCCAAAACAGTGCTGCCCTGCACCCCAGCTGTGCTGCCCTCCAATGCAGCAGTGCTGCCCTGCACCCCAGCTGTGCTGCCCTCCAATGCAGCAGTGCTGCCCCGTGCCAAAGCTGTGCTGTCCCCCACCCCAGCCGTGCTGCCCCGTGCCAAAGCTGTGCTGTCCCCCACCCGAGCCGTGCTGCCCCGTGCCAAAGCTGTGCTGCCCACCACCCAAAGAGTGCTAACTGCGCCGCAGCACACCAAGCAGCCTTGCCAGCCTCCACCCAACTTCAAGGAGCCCTGTGCCCTCGAGTGCCAACAGGGGTGCCCATACCCTCGGCAGTGCCACAAGACAAAGCACAAGGAAGCCCGGGCATGTGACCAGAGGCCTAGCCCCCGGCAGCACAGACAGCAGGAAGCCCACTCCCCTCTCTCCGCCAGCCAGCGGCCAGCCCCCCTCACCCCAGCTTCAGGATGCAGCCACGCTTCGGGGAAAGGCAGCCCCAGGACGGCAGCTTCCTGGATCTCCAGGTCTTATTCATGAGCAGCTGCAGTTTCCATCTCAGATGAGCATCTGGTTCGAAACCGACGAATCATCTTTGCTGACCTGTAGCCACTTGGCCCTGTCGGCTTCTTGGACACTTCGCTAGCGCGCCCGCACACTCTTTCCTATCACCCTTCATTTCTGCTCCTGGTTTCCAAACAATTAAACACAATTCCTCTGGCATTAAGGTCTCGGTTCGATGATTTCATCCGGCAGTTGTAAATTCCTGCAGCGTTTGTATCCTGCTCCCTAACCCAGGACCTCAGAAGAGCTGGGCGTGTGGGTGCAGGTAGAGGAGAAGGCATGGGAGAGGCACTTCCGAGTGGAGGCGCATTTGCCAGTGTCCTGCCAGGTGAGGAGGGGAGGTGGGGGCTTCTGCGGCTGCTGACACATCCCCACGTCCATGGAAAATGAGAACACCCCTTGCAAACAGGGGAGATGATGCCCGTCTAGAAAACGGAGCCGCAGAAAGAGTAAGGGAACCCCCAGCCAAGAGCTACAAAGTCGAGTCAAGGCAAAGAAACTGAAATGCAGAGGACACCCTCCAAGGGCTGGTGGGTCCAAATGAATGGAGGAGAGGCCTCACCAATTCTCCCACAGGAGAAAGCAGAGAGCACAGTGTCTTCAAGCCAACCACAGGGGTTCCTTGGAGAAAGTCTATGCACCAATCATATTGACAGCACACACACAACCACTCTCAACATCTGATTCACCTCATCGCCCCCATTGTTTCTCCCGCTTGGGACTCTCCTGGGCTCTTTGGCCCTCACTGCCCTCTTCCTTTCGAGTTCCTGAATTCTGGGGGAAACAGCCAGCCCACACGGAATCCCAACTTCTTTCTGTTACTGCCACTACACTCAGCCCTTTCCAGCAAATCCTTCTCTCACCAAACAACCCACTCATTGGTCTCTGGGAATCACTTTTCGGACACCTGCCTCCAATTTCAGGCCTCTGGGCTTCAGGAGAGTCCCTGAAATCCAGAGGAAGAACCCAAAAAGAGCCAGAGAAGAGCACACCATCCGCTCAAAGTCTGCATTATCCCCCGGCTAATATGCAAGTCGCTGGAGAATTCAGAGTTAGCTGAAGACGTGCAAGCTTCAGCATTGCTTCCTTGGTCGGCTGGTCTCTTCTTCCCCCATCGTGTCTTTTCTTGCCTTTCAGCTATGCTCCATCCATCCACCTCTTTGTCCATCACCAAACCATCCGTGCCATCCAGTAGTCCAGCACTGCATCCTCGCTAAGTCACTCCCCCTCCGCCGTGCTTCGAATGGCATGGGTGCTGTGAAAACACAGTAAAACACTGCGCTGCAGGTCTCCTGGTTTGATTACCTGCGTTAGAAGCCCAAGCTAGCACCCCCAAGACACCAAAACACAGCTAGACCACATGGCACCTACTTAATGGGTGGCTCGGATGCTCCGGAACTTCATTCATGCCCTCAGAATTCAGAGGAGACAGAGAGAGTACCCCGGGGGCTGTTGAGGGGAGGAAGGACATCGTGGCCATCTCTGCTGTCATGGCACCCACCACAGGGCCTCCAGCAAAGTCTGTCCATGAGGAAGAGCTGGAGAAGGGCGGTTCAGAGTGGAAGGACGGTGGGATTCGGTGACACAGGGAAGATCGCATCCCAGGACTGGTTACAGCAGGAGCTAACGCTGCGAGTGCCAGGTGTGCCCAGGAGGCCAGCCCTCCCACGTCTCAGCCCAGGGCCACGAGGGTGAGAGCACGTGGCCTCTGCAGCCCCCCACCCCAGCTGAACACCACAGAAAGGGTCAGGCTGGCTCCAGGCTCCTGACCTGTGTTTCAGAATCATTTCCCCCGCAGGACTGCATTCAACGCAACTCAAGTATCACACAAGAAATGTACTGAAAAGCTGAAAACAGTTTAACGGGGCTCCCTGATGAGGAGGAGCACGTGGAGACATTGCCCCACACTCAGACACCTCACTAAGCACCGCTTCCAAATAGCGGCTCTCTGGCCTCCTATATGTGACATTCTCCCACATCTCTCCTTTGGGTTCTTGCTGTCTCTTTCCTCACCCTTCCTCACTCAGCCACTTTAGAGAAGGTGTCATGTTGTCTCTCTGGGCTCCTCTTAATTTTCTACACCACTAATGACCATAAACAGCACGTGTGCACAGGTGCTTCGGTGCTGACCGAATAGGGGAATTTTCTTGTATCCCATCGTCCTGGGTTTGGGTCAGATAACTTCCCTAGGTCTCACTCTTCTCATCTGTAGAGTGGGGAGAATAATGCCTGCCTCCTGGGGTTGGAGGGGAGGGATGTTCAAGGAGACAACGTAACTACGCAGGGAGGAGCACGTCACCCATAGCAGGTGTTGGACCAATGTTCGCTCTTGCTTCTATATTATTCACCACTTTCTGACAGACAGCAAGACCCTCCCCTGATTGCCACCAGCTTGAGGACATGGGCTCCACACCTTTAATGGACAAAGGTGTGAGGGGCAGGACACATCCTGATGGAAAGGACAAGGACCAATTGTGCAGGGCAAAGGGTCTGAGGGGTGTTCACAGGCAGCTACGAGACTGAGCCTAAGCCGGCATCACCCCATATGCTGGTTTCCCTTTTCTTGCTGTATCTTCCCTATTGCAACCCCCACCCACGCTGGATCCTGCTCTGGTGGCAGTCCTGGGCGCCTCTGGCTCACAGGGATTTTTCCCTTTGGTTTACACAGACAAGCATGACTTCTGGAGACAGACCCAGCTCCCTGGAAGAGGCTAGTAAGCTGAGGAAGCGGGTACCGGGCACAGCGTGTGCCAAGCCCTCACACACACTGATGCCACCCTATGGAAGTCGGTCCTGCTCTTCCTATTAGAGGCTGGGGTGCGGTGCAGAGACACTCTTTACTTGCTCACAGGAGCTACAGCTTGTTGGTGGGGGTGCTGATAAACTAGACATGGTCCGGACATGTTGGAGCATGGCAAGTGCTCTGACCGTCTCCCTGGCTGAAAGAAGCATCAAGCCTGCATCGCAGCTTTCCAGAACGTACAATGCACCAATCCCTTGGGAGCACAAAGGCAGCAGGTTCCCAGAGTCACCCACCCACACGTGTTGGTACAGGGGAACCACTCGTGCATGTTCACACACTCACAGAGGTGTCACACACCGGGTTGTTATTCTGCAGTAACGAGTATTCTGCAAGTTTAGAGACTGACCGTGACCACCGAGAATAAAAGCTGGGGCAGCGTCCCAGAGGCCCCAGGGACCACAGGCATCGGCCTGCAAGCTTCTGGAGGCTGAGGACTGAGCTGGACACAGGCCAGGCTGGGGGCAAGGGGGCTGGCAGGCAGTGGATTTGGCACAGAGGCTCTTTGCCCCCTGTTACACAGGGTGTTTCAACGTTTGAACTATGCATTCAGCAACACTTCAGCATACTGGGGACTATGAGCCCTGGGCACACTCACTCGTGCACACTCCAGATCATATTCCCACACATGTTCCTTCCTGAGGCCTCCCATGAGGCCACGGCTCACCCCAGGCTGACACGCAATCCCATGCTGTCCATCACCCGGAAATAGTGCTTCACACACCAACACGCACTCACACACCCCTGCACGCACCAGCACACACATGCACATTCGCATGCCTGCTCACGCGCATGGCCCCAGAGCATAGAGTCCAGACCATTCCCCAGGCTGCTGCAGCATTCCAGCAGGTTGTCTGCCCATGGACCTCGAGTGACTTTCCAAGCACAGAGATCCCAGGATGCAGGGCATGAGGCTGAGGGCTTGCAAAGAAGTGTGCCTTCCTCAGGGAAGAATACAGTCACATCTTCCAGACACAAGCATTCTCTAGAGGGTTGTAAGGTGCAAGAAAATGAACACACGCGCATGCTGGAGCCCGGCAGAGCTAGTTCAAATCCTCTCTTCCCTACTAGGCACTGAGCAGCCCGAGCCAACGTACCCTTTACCTGGAAATGCGAATAACTCACATGTCTAGGCCTGAGGTGAAACTCAAGCACAGTTTCTGACAGGTCCTGGAGGCCTGCCTCTCCCTTGTGCCCCCTCCACAAGCCCCCTGGCAAAGGAAGGACATCACTCAGCCACCCCACTGCTGGGCACCCACCCGGCTGTGACGCAGCGAATCCCCGCTCGGGAAGATTTCAGCAGCGAGGCTGTAGCTCCAGCCAAAAGGAATTCTGTGTCAGGAGCCCTGTCTGTGGGTGGGGCCCCATTTGGTCAGCTCTGCCTTTCCCTGCATGTCTGTGCATGGCCCCGGCCTGGGATTCCATCCCAGATGCCTGGCACAGAAGACTCAGTGGGCGTGGCCTGTACCCAACTCAGCTGACACCTCTTAGGTCACTGTGGTGCCTTCCATCTTACTGTGTGTGTGAGTGTGTGTGTGTGTGTGTGTGTGTGTGTGTGTGTGTGTGTGTGTCTCCACGAGAGGCAGGTGGGCTTGGAGATAGAAAAACCGTGATCCTAGTGGAAGTCAGTGAACAGGACCACTCCAAATGCCCAGGATAAGTGCTTCCTTTTCTCTGCGCTCTACGTAACCCCTACCATCTATACTCTGGTGATAGAAACAATACCACGTAATGCATGCTTGAGATACCTGACTGCCCCACAAAACATTTGCTCTGGGTACTAGGGGCTTATTCTAGAAACGATGGACAGGATGGAACACCAAAACCTCATGCATTAGCTGATGTTCCCGTTTTCTCCAGTTACGCAGCGTTGCTACAGCAACATTTGGGTTTGAGCTCTTCAGCTCATCCTCAACACACCACAGAAAAGGATCCAAACAGTTGGAAGGAGAAGGTGCCCAAGAGGCTGTGAAGCAGTGGACGGAACAGCGAGAGTCTGGCCCTCCTTGCCCACCACCATTCCCAGGGCCAAGTGCGTGGCGTGAGAGCACGGCTTCTGAGGAATGAGTGCTTGTCCCAGGATGACTGCCCCTCATAGTCTTTCTTCTCGGCCCCTGGGCACACGAGCTGAAGTCCCTCGCCAAGGCTCTCGGCTTGTTTCTCTCAGAGGGACACCAAGCGGAAGGGATTCCTGTCTCTGAATAGCCTGCACTCTTCTGACCTCCCTCAGTGCCTTGCCCATGCACAGCCGGACCTCCCAGCGAGTCCCGGCGCAGAGACGGTGCGTTTCCAAGCCTGTCCCCTGTCGTGTTGCAATGTGAATGCCAAGATCTAGGGATGTTGTCAGGCTTTGAGCAGACCTGTGGCTAAACCCCAGGTCTGGGCTGGGAAATGTGCTCTTCTCAGGACTAGCTTGCCTGCTTCCATTTCTCTCAGGCAAGGTCTTTTGACACTGGTAGCAAGTGTCACTACTCGAGTTCAGTCTTGCAACGAGCTACTCCATACTTCTGAGAGAGTGCTTTGCTCGAGTTCTCAGAGATCGACTCTAAGGGGCACCCAAGCACTCCTGAGCACGTGTGCGCTGTCAACCATCGTGCACATGTCTACGCATGGTGTCCCTCATAACGCTGACAGCTGACACGCATCATTCTCTTACGTCGCCCAGCAGGTGAAGAAACGGAGGCTCAACGATGAGAAGGGCCCAAAGTCACGCAACTGCTGAAGGTCAAAGCCTCGGTCGGAACACTCCTTGGGGCTATTTGAAGCCATGTTTCATCCCCGGTCAGATGTGCTTTCCTGAAGAGCATCCAAGTCCGTGGCGTGCGTCATCACACTTGTCCTGGAATCTCTAAGCAGAAGGGGAAGAAAGAATCAGGCCTCAAGCCCTGCGAGCTCAGATACAGGAGCCAGCCCAGGTGACTCCTCCCGCAGCTCATTCCAAGTCGGTGCTTCTCCCCTCTCCTGCTCTCTGCACCTTATGAGAATCGTTTCCCTGGGGACCCTGGAGTCTGGGTGACGTGCACACATGGAGAGAGGGAAGCACTGTCCACTGGAACCCCCCATTTTCTCTTCATGAAGTCTGATGGTTTCCTCACAAGCAGGCAGGACACAGAGCTGGAGCCCCCCTTGTTTGCTTCTGTTGGAATTGGGGAAAACCCAAACACACGGGCCCTGCTTTCCTACTGCTTCAGGCTGAATGTGGCTCTGGCTCAAGGTCAGACCTTTGCTGTGTTTCAGAGGTCTCCCAGAGAGCCAGTCAGCCTTCTGGTGTCGATTCCCTGCAAGCAATGCTCTCTGTGTACCCCGAGCGGCCCAGACCTTCCCCCACCCACAGGAACATCCTGAAACACTTGCTTCACACCCTCCACACCCAGCACCGTCCGGAATGCTTGCTTGGGACCATCCCAGATGCCAAGGTTCTAAGTCCAAAGTCAGGAGCGGCTTTGGAAACCTGAGGCAGCCAGGCCTCGTGCTGGGGAGGTGGGATCAGGGTCACAGGAAAGGTACCGTCATCCCCACGTGCTGCCAATCCGAGAAGGCAGTCACCAGTCCAGGGCTGAGTAAAGCCTGAAATTTGAGGAAGGCCAGGTGCATCCTATTGTGACTAGGGCCTAATTAAGGGAGCCAATCCAAGGCCACCTCATGGTCTGGGACAGGGATTCGTGATGTATAAAAGGTGTGCAGGCTCTGAGCATCCCAACCCCTTCAGCATCTCCAAGCTCCAGGCGCTGGTGAATTAGGGTAAGTCTGGCAAAGGAGTGGCTCTCCTGGAAGCCTGGCTCCACATGGTCCCCCACTCTGCTGGGAGCTGGGGCTGGAGTTCTGGCTGGTTTGTCAGAGCGAAAGGCCTCGTTCGGGCATCTCTCTCCTCCGTATCACTTGGGACCAGCCTATCCCGGGCTACGAGTCAACAGCTGGAGGGTGTGGGGAGGTGGGCTGAGAAGAGAACCAAGGGTTGGCCAGGAGCCCCGTATCTGTGGCTCCAGCTGGGGTGTGTGCTGTGCGTGGCCAGCGGCAGAGCAGGACTGAGGAGGAGAGAGAGGCACCAGCTCAGGGCACACCTGCCCTTAAGGGCAAGATGAATGCAAGGATGGATGAGAGCTCCTCAAGGAGCAGGGGTGCAGAGGCCCCAAGGAGCTCAGAGCAGTGGGGACAAGGGCATGTGGCCCCGTGGCCCGGTCCTGCTCTGGGAGTCAGGGAGCACTCTTTCCACCTCCCCGTGCTGTGTGCCTGGGCCTCAATTGCCTCCATCTCTGCCTTTCACTTCCCTCAACTGTCCGTTTAAATGGAGGTAAAAGGTCTTCCTGTCCTGGATTCCCCTTTTCGATGAATTCTCTTCAAGAGTGCTTAAGATGCTCCTTTGAAATTGTTAGACATTTATTTCATAAGTCGAAATCTTTGTACCAGGACTCGTCACGAGCTGCTCCTCGTGTCTGTGTGTGTGTGTGCACGTGTGCCTGTGGGTATGTCCGTATGCACAGACACATATATATCGACATACGTATGTATATATCTATGTACGTGTGTGTGTCTTTATGGAGTTTTATATGCTCATTGAATCCTTACAAAAACATGAAGCAAAGGACACAGAAGGGAAGCACCTGGCTCAAAGTCACACTGCGGATCCATTGTTTAGCCAGGACTTCGATCCCAGGAAATCTTATTCTGGATTCCACAGATGTTTCCGTGGCACTATATTCCTTGGTGTTCTCTTTCTCCCCGTCTTTCCTTCTTCCTCTCTCTCTCTCTCCCCCTCCCTTTTTCCATCTTTCTATGGTTTCTGCTACAGGTCTACCTTTGCTTCTCCTTGCGCCCTTTTCCCCCCTTCCTTTGATTTCCTTCCTTCCTTCCATGTGTATGTATTGCTCTCAAAACCAAATTGCTTACAACGTATATGTACAATGTAGATGGACACACAGACATGAATATAGGCACCTTCCATGGGTGAAGCCACCAGGGCCAAGTCAACAAGGGGAAGGTGTGAGTGAGGCAGGATGTTCTCTTGGGCCGATTCTCTCTAAGGCTTCTGTGTCTTTCCACTTCCAGTGCACATTCGGACCAGAATGTCTCAGCAGAAGCAGAAGCAGTGCTGCCCGCCCCAGCTGTGCTGCCCCCTGCCAAAACAGTGCTGCCCTGCAACCCAGCTGTGCTGCTCTCCAATGCAGCAGTGCTGCCCTGCACCCCAGCTGTGCTGCCCTCCAATGCAGCAGTGCTGCCCCGTGCCAAAGCTGTGCTGTCCCCCACCCCAGCCGTGCTGCCCCGTGCCAAAGCTGTGCTGTCCCCCACCCGAGCCGTGCTGCCCCGTGCCAAAGCTGTGCTGCCCACCACCCAAAGAGTGCTAACTGCGCCGCAGCACACCAAGCAGCCTTGCCAGCCTCCACCCAACTTCAAGGAGCCCTGTGCCCTCGAGTGCCAACAGGGGTGCCCATACCCTCGGCAGTGCCACAAGACAAAGCACAAGGAAGCCCGGGCATGTGACCAGAGGCCTAGCCCCCGGCAGCACAGACAGCAGGAAGCCCACTCCCCTCTCTCCGCCAGCCAGCGGCCAGCCCCCCTCACCCCAGCTTCAGGATGCAGCCACGCTTCGGGGAAAGGCAGCCCCAGGACGGCAGCTTCCTGGATCTCCAGGTCTTATTCATGAGCAGCTGCAGTTTCCATCTCAGATGAGCATCTGGTTCGAAACCGACGAATCATCTTTGCTGACCTGTAGCCACTTGGCCCTGTCGGCTTCTTGGACACTTCGCTAGCGCGCCCGCACACTCTTTCCTATCACCCTTCATTTCTGCTCCTGGTTTCCAAACAATTAAACACAATTCCTCTGGCATTAAGGTCTCAGTTCGATGATTTCATCCGGCAGTTGTAAATTCCTGCAGCGTTTGTATCCTGCTCCCTAACCCAGGACCTCAGAAGAGCTGGGCGTGTGGGTGCAGGTAGAGGAGAAGGCATGGGAGAGGCACTTCCGAGTGGAGGCGCATTTGCCAGTGTCCTGCCAGGTGAGGAGGGGAGGTGGGGGCTTCTGCGGCTGCTGACACATCCCCACGTCCATGGAAAATGAGAACACCCCTTGCAAACAGGGGAGATGATGCCCGTCTAGAAAACGGAGCCGCAGAAAGAGTAAGGGAACCCCCAGCCAAGAGCTACAAAGTCGAGTCAAGGCAAAGAAACTGAAATGCAGAGGACACCCTCCAAGGGCTGGTGGGTCCAAATGAATGGAGGAGAGGCCTCACCAATTCTCCCACAGGAGAAAGCAAAGAGCACAGTGTCTTCAAGCCAACCACAGGGGTTCCTTGGAGAAAGTCTATGCACCAATCATATTGACAGCACACACACAACCACTCTCAACATCTGATTCACCTCATCGCCCCCATTGTTTCTCCCGCTTGGGACTCTCCTGGGCTCTTTGGCCCTCACTGCCCTCTTCCTTCGAGTTCCTGAATTCTGGGGGAAACAGCCAGCCCACACGGAATCCCAACTTCTTTCTGTTACTGCCACTACACTCAGCCCTTTCCAGCAAATCCTTCTCTCACCAAACAACCCACTCATTGGTCTCTGGGAATCACTTTTCGGACACCTGCCTCCAATTTCAGCCTCTGGGCTTCAGGAGAGTCCCTGAAATCCAGAGGAAGAACCCAAAAAGAGCCAGAGAAGAGCACACCATCCGCTCAAAGTCTGCATTATCCCCCGGCATATATGCAAGTCGCTGGAGAATTCAGAGTTAGCTGAAGATGCGCAAGCTTCAGCATTGCTTCCTTGGTCGGCTGGTCTCTTCTTCCCCCATCGTGTCTTTTCTTGCCTTTCAGCTATGCTCCATCCATCCACCTCTTTGTCCATCACCAAACCATCCGTGCCATCCAGTAGTCCAGCACTGCATCCTCGCTAAGTCACTCCCCCTCCGCCGTGCTTCGAATGGCATGGGTGCTGTGAAAACACAGTAAAACACTGCGCTGCAGGTCTCCTGGTTTGATAACCTGCGTTAGAAGCCCAAGCAAGGACCCCCAAGACACCAAAACACAGCTAGACCACATGGCACCTACTTAATGGGTGGCTCGGATACTCCGGAAATTCATTCATGCCCTCAGAATTCAGAGGAGACAGAGAGAGTAACCCGGGGGCTGTTGAGGGGAGGAAGGACATCTCTGCTGTCATGGCACCCACCACAGGGCTTCCAGCAAAGTCTGTCCATGAGGAAGAGCTGGAGAAGGGCGGTTCAGAGTGGAAGGACGGTGGGATTCGGCGACACAGGGAAGATCGCATCCCAGGACTGGTTACAGCAGGAGCTAACGCTGCGAGTGCCAGGTGTGCCCAGGAGGCCAGCCCTCCCACGTCTCCGCCCAGGGCCACGAGGGTGAGAGCACGTGGCCTCTGCAGCCCCCCACCCCAGCTGAACACCACAGAAAGGGTCAGGCTGGCTCCAGGCTCCTGACCTGTGTTTCAGAATCATTTCCCCCGCAGGACTGCATTCAACGCAACTCAAGTATCACACAAGAAATGTACTGAAAAGCTGAATACAGTTGAACGGGGCTCCCTGATGAGGAGGAGCACATGGAGACATTGCCCCACACTCAGACACCTCACTAAGCACCGCTTCCAAATAGCGGCTCTCTGGCCTCCTCTATATGACCTTCCCCCACATCTCTCCTTTGGGTTCTTGCTGTCTCTTTCCTCACCCTTCCTCACTCAGCCACTTGAGAGAAGGTGTCCTGTTGTCTCTCTGGGCTCCTCTTAATTGTCTACACCACTAATGACCATAAACAGCACGTGTGCACAGGTGCTTCGGTGCTGACCGAATAGGGGAATTTTCTTGTATCCCATCGTCCTGGGTTTGGGTCAGATACTTCCCTAGGTCTCACTCTTCTCATCTGTAGAGTGGGGAGAATAATGCCTGCCTCCTGGGGTTGGAGGGGGAGGGATGTTCAAGGAGACAACGTAACTACGCAGGGAGGAGCACGTCACCCATAGCAGGTGTTGGACCAATGTTCGCTCTTGCTTCTATATTATTCACCACTTTCTGACAGACAGCAAGACCCTCCCCTGATTGCCACCAGCTTGAGGACATGGGCTCCACACCTTTAATGGACAAAGGTGTGAGGGGCAGGACGCATCCTGATGCAAAGGACAAGGACCAATTGTGCAGGGCAAAGGGTCTGAGGGGTGTTCACAGGCAGCAACGAGACTGAGCCTAAGCCGCATCACCCCATATGCTGGTTTCCCTTTTCTTGCTGTATCTTCCCTATTGCAACCCCCACCCACGCTGGCTCCTGCTCTGGAGGCAGTCCTGGGCGCCTCTGGCTCACAGGGATTTTTCCCTTCGGTTTACACAGACAGGCATGACTTCTGGAGACAGACCCAGCTCCCTGGAAGAGGTTAGTAAGCTGAGGAAGCGGGTACCGGGCACAGCGTGTGCCAAGCCCTCACACACACTGATGCCACCCTATGGAAGTCGGTCCTGCTCTTCCTATTAGAGGCTGGGGTGCAGTGCAGAGACACTCTTTACTTGCTCACAGGAGCTACAGCTTGTTGGTGGGGTGCTGATAAACTAGACATGGTCCGGACATGTTGGAGCATGGCAAGTGCTCTGACCGTCTCCCTGGCTGAAAAAAGCATCAAGCCTGCATCGCAGCTTTCCAGAACGTACAATGCACCAATCCCTTGGGAGCACAAAGGCAGCAGGTTCCCAGAGTCACCCACCCACACGTGTTGGTACAGGGGAACCACTCGTGCATGTTCACACACTCACAGAGGTGTCACACACCGGGTTGTTATTCTGCAGTAACGAGTATTCTGCAAGTTTAGAGACTGACCGTGACCACTGAGAATAAAAGCTGGGGCAGCATCCCAGAGGCCCCAGGGACCACAGGCATCGGCCTGCAAGCTTCTGGATGCTGAGGACTGAGCTGGACACAGGCCAGGCTGGGGGCAAGGGGCTGGCAGGCAGTGGATTTGCGCAGAGGCTCTTTGCCCCCTGTTACACAGGGTGTTTCAACGTTTGAACTATGCATTCAGCAACACTTCAGCATACTGGGGACTATGAGCCCTGGGCACACTCACTCGTGCACACTCCAGATCATATTCCCACACATGTTCCTTCCTGAGGCCTCCCACGAGGCCACGGCTCACCCCAGGCTGACACGCAATCCCATGCTGTCCATCACCCGGAAATAGTGCTTCACACACCAACACGTACTCACACACCCCTGCATGCACCAGCACACATGTGCACATTCGCATGCCTGCTCACGTGCATGGCCCCAGAGCATAGAGTCCAGACCGTTCCCCAGGCTGCTGCAGCATTCCAGCAGGTTGTCTGCCCATGGACCTCGAGTGACTTTCCAAGCACAGAGATCCCAGGATGCAGGGCATGAGGCTGAGGCTTGCAAAGAAGTGTGCCTTCCTCAGGGAAGAATACAGTCACATCTTCCAGACACAAGCATTCTCTAGAGGGTTGTAAGGTGCAAGAAAATGAACACACGCGCATGCTGGAGCCCGGCAGAGCTAGTTCAAATCCTCTCTTCCCTACTAGGCACTGAGCAGCCCGAGCCAACGTACCCTTTACCTGGAAATGCGAATAACTCACATGTTTAGGCCTGAGGTGAAACTCAAGCACAGTTTCTGACAGGTCCTGGAGGCCTGCCTCTCCCTTGTGCCCCCTCCACAAGCCCCCTGGCAAAGGAAGGACATCACTCAGCCACCCCACTGCTGGGCACCCACCCGGCTGTGACGCAGGGACTCCCCGCTCGGGATGATTTCAGCAGGGAGGCTGTAGCTCCAGCCACCAGGAATCTGTGTCAGGAGCCCTGTCTGTGGGTGGGGCCCCATTTGGTCAGCTCTGCCTTTCTCTGCATGTCTGTGCATGGCCCCAGCCTGGGATTCCTTCCCAGATGCCTGGCACAGAAGACCCAGTGGGCGTGGCCGGTGCCCAGCTCAGCTGACACCTCTTGGGTCACTGTGGTGCCTTCCATCTTACTGTGTGTTGTGAGTGTGTGTGTGTGTGTGTGTGTGTGTGTGTCCACGAGAGGCAGGCGGGCTTGGAGATAGAAAAACCGTGATCCTAGTGGAAGTCAGTGAACAGGACCACTCCAAATGCCCAGGATAAGTGCTTCCTTTTCTCTGCGCTCTACATAACCCCTACCATCTGTTCTCTGGTAATAGAAACAATACCACCTAATGTATGCTTGAGATACCTGACTGCCCCACAAAACATTTGCTCTGGGTACTAGGGGCTTATTCTAGAACGATGGACAGGATGGAACACCAAAACCTCATGCATTAGCTGATGTTCCCGTTTTCCTCCAGTTACGCAGCGTTGCTACAGCAACATTTGGGTTTGAGCTCTTCAGCTCATCCTCAACACACCACAGAAAAGGATCCAAACAGTTGGAAGGAGAAGGTGCCCAAGAGGCTGTGAAGCAGTGGACGGAACAGCGAGAGTCTGGCCCTGCTTGCCCACCACCATTCCAGGGCCCAGAGCGTGGCCTGAGAGCACGGCTTCTTGAGGAATGAGTGCTTGTCCCAGGATGACTGCCCCTCATAGTCTTTCTTCTCGGCCCCTGGGCACACGAGCTGAAGTCCCTCGCCAAGGCTCTCGGCTTGTTTCTCTCAGAGGGACACCAAGCGGAAGGGATTCCTGTCTCTGAATAGCCTGCACTCTTCTGACCTCCCTCAGTGCCTTGCCCATGCACAGCCGGACCTCCCAGCGAGTCCCGGCGCAGAGACGGTGCGTTTCCAAGCCTGTCCCCTGTCGTGTTGCAATGTGAATGCCAAGATCTAGGGATGTTGTCAGGCTTTGAGCAGACCTGTGGCTAAACCCCAGGTCTGGGCTGGGAAATGTGCTCTTCTCAGGACTAGCTTGCCTGCTTCCATTTCTCTCAGCAAGGTCTTTTGACACTGGTAGCAAGTGTCACTACTCGAGTTCAGTCTTGCAACGAGCTACTCCATACTTCTGAGAGAGTGCTTTGCTCGAGTTCTCAGAGATCGACTCTAAGGGGCACCCAAGCACTCCTGAGCACGTGTGCGCTGTCAACCATCGTGCACATGTCTACGCATGGTTCCCTCATAACGCTGACAGCTGACACGCATCATTCTCTTACGTCGCCCAGCAGGTGAAGAAACGGAGGCTCAACGATGAGAAGGGCCCAAAGTCACGCAACTGCTGAAGGTCAAAGCCTCGGTCGGAACACTCCTTGGGGCTATTTGAAGCCATGTTTCATCCCCGGTCAGATGTGCTTTCCTGAAGAGCATCCAAGTCCGTGGCGTGCGTCATCACACTTGTCCTGGAATCTCTAAGCAGAAGGGGAAGAAAGAATCAGGCCTCAAGCCCTGCGAGCTCAGATACAGGAGCCAGCCCAGGTGACTCCTCCCGCAGCTCATTCCAAGTCGGTGCTTCTCCCCTCTCCTGCTCTCTGCACCTTATGAGAATCGTTTCCCTGGGGACCCTGGAGTCTGGGTGACGTGCACACATGGAGAGAGGGAAGCACTGTCCACTGGAACCCCCCATTTTCTCTTCATGAAGTCTGATGGTTTCCTCACAAGCAGGCAGGACACAGAGCTGGAGCCCCCCTTGTTTGCTTCTGTTGGAATTGGGGAAAACCCAAACACACGGGCCCTGCTTTCCTACTGCTTCAGGCTGAATGTGGCTCTGGCTCAAGGTCAGACCTTTGCTGTGTTTCAGAGGTCTCCCAGAGAGCCAGTCAGCCTTCTGGTGTCGATTCCCTGCAAGCAATGCTCTCTGTGTACCCCGAGCGGCCCAGACCTTCCCCCACCCACAGGAACATCCTGAAACACTTGCTTCACACCCTCCACACCCAGCACCGTCCGGAATGCTTGCTTGGGACCATCCCAGATGCCAAGGTTCTAAGTCCAAAGTCAGGAGCGGCTTTGGAAACCTGAGGCAGCCAGGCCTCGTGCTGGGGAGGTGGGATCAGGGTCACAGGAAAGGTACCGTCATCCCCACGTGCTGCCAATCCGAGAAGGCAGTCACCAGTCCAGGGCTGAGTAAAGCCTGAAATTTGAGGAAGGCCAGGTGCATCCTATTGTGACTAGGGCCTAATTAAGGGAGCCAATCCAAGGCCACCTCATGGCCTGGGACAGGGATTCGTGATGTATAAAAGGTGTGCAGGCTCTGAGCATCCCAACCCCTTCAGCATCTCCAAGCTCCAGGCGCTGGTGAATTAGGGTAAGTCTGGCAAAGGAGTGGCTCTCCTGGAAGCCTGGCTCCACATGGTCCCCCACTCTGCTGGGAGCTGGGGCTGGAGCTCTGGCTGGTTTGTCAGAGCGAAAGGCCTCGTTCGGGCATCTCTCTCCTCCGTATCACTTGGGACCAGCCTATCCCGGGCTACGAGTCAACAGCTGGAGGGTGTGGGGAGGTGGGCTGAGAAGAGAACCAAGGGTTGGCCAGGAGCCCCGTATCTGTGGCTCCAGCTGGGGTGTGTGCTGTGCGTGGCCAGCGGCAGAGCAGGACTGAGGAGGAGAGAGAGGCACCAGCTCAGGGCACACCTGCCCTTAAGGGCAAGATGAATGCAAGGATGGATGAGAGCTCCTCAAGGAGCAGGGGTGCAGAGGCCCCAAGGAGCTCAGAGCAGTGGGGACAAGGGCATGTGGCCCCGTGGCCCGGTCCTGCTCTGGGAGTCAGGGAGCACTCTTTCCACCTCCCCGTGCTGTGTGCCTGGGCCTCAATTGCCTCCATCTCTGCCTTTCACTTCCCTCAACTGTCCGTTTAAATGGAGGTAGAAGGTCTTCCTGTCCTGGATTCCCCTTTTCGATGAATTCTCTTCAAGAGTGCTTAAGATGCTCCTTTGAAATTGTTAGACATTTATTTCATAAGTCGAAATCTTTGTACCAGGACTCGTCACGAGCTGCTCCTCGTGTCTGTGTGTGTGTGTGCACGTGTGCCTGTGGGTATGTCCGTATGCACAGACACATATATATCGACATACGTATGTATATATCTATGTACGTGTGTGTGTCTTTTTGGAGCTCATTGAATCCTTACAAAAACATGAAGCAAAGGACACAGAAGGGAAGCACCTGGCTCAAAGTCACACTGCGGATCCATTGTTTAGCCAGGACTTCGATCCCAGGAAATCTTATTCTGGATTCCACAGATGTTTCCGTGGCACTATATTCCTTGGTGTTCTCTTTCTCCCCGTCTTTCCTTCTTCCTCTCTCTCTCTCTCCCCCTCCCTTTTTCCATCTTTCTATGGTTTCTGCTACAGGTCTCCCTTTGCTTCTCCTTGCGCCCTTTTCCCCCCTTCCTTTGATTTCCTTCCTTCCTTCCATGTGTATGTATTGCTCTCAAAACCAAATTGCTTACAACGTATATGTACAATGTAGACGGACACACAGACATGAATATAGGCACCTTCCATGGGTGAAGCCACCAGGGCCAAGTCAACAAGGGGAAGGTGTGAGTGAGGCAGGATGTTCTCTTGGGCCGATTCTCTCTAAGGCTTCTGTGTCTTTCCACTTCCAGTGCACATTCGGACCAGAATGTCTCAGCAGAAGCAGAAGCAGTGCTGCCCGCCCCAGCTGTGCTGCCCCCTGCCAAAACACTGCTGCCCTGCACCCCAGCTGTGCTGCCCTCCAATGCAGCAGTGCTGCCCTGCACCCCAGCTGTGCTGCCCTCCAATGCAGCAGTGCTGCCCCGTGCCAAAGCTGTGCTGTCCCCCACCCCAGCCGTGCTGCCCCGTGCCAAAGCTGTGCTGCCCACCACCCAAAGAGTGCTAACTGCGCCGCAGCACACCAAGCAGCCTTGCCAGCCTCCACCCAACTTCAAGGAGCCCTGTGCCCTCGAGTGCCAACAGGGGTGCCCATACCCTCGGCAGTGCCACAAGACAAAGCACAAGGAAGCCCGGGCATGTGACCAGAGGCCTAGCCCCCGGCAGCACAGACAGCAGGAAGCCCACTCCCCTCTCTCCGCCAGCCAGCGGCCAGCCCCCCTCACCCCAGCTTCAGGATGCAGCCACGCTTCGGGGAAAGGCAGCCCCAGGACGGCAGCTTCCTGGATCTCCAGGTCTTATTCATGAGCAGCTGCAGTTTCCATCTCAGATGAGCATCTGGTTCGAAACCGACGAATCATCTTTGCTGACCTGTAGCCACTTGGCCCTGTCGGCTTCTTGGACACTTCGCTAGCGCGCCCGCACACTCTTTCCTATCACCCTTCATTTCTGCTCCTGGTTTCCAAACAATTAAACACAATTCCTCTGGCATTAAGGTCTCGGTTCGATGATTTCATCCGGCAGTTGTAAATTCCTGCAGCGTTTGTATCCTGCTCCCTAACCCAGGACCTCAGAAGAGCTGGGCGTGTGGGTGCAGGTAGAGGAGAAGGCATGGGAGAGGCACTTCCGAGTGGAGGCGCATTTGCCAGTGTCCTGCCAGGTGAGGAGGGGAGGTGGGGGCTTCTGCGGCTGCTGACACATCCCCACGTCCATGGAAAATGAGAACACCCCTTGCAAACAGGGGAGATGATGCCCGTCTAGAAAACGGAGCCGCAGAAAGAGTAAGGGAACCCCCAGCCAAGAGCTACAAAGTCGAGTCAAGGCAAAGAAACTGAAATGCAGAGGACACCCTCCAAGGGCTGGTGGGTCCAAATGAATGGAGGAGAGGCCTCACCAATTCTCCCACAGGAGAAAGCAAAGAGCACAGTGTCTTCAAGCCAACCACAGGGGTTCCTTGGAGAAAGTCTATGCACCGATCATATTGACAGCACACACACAACCACTCTCAACATCTGATTCACCTCATCGCCCCCATTGTTTCTCCCGCTTGGGACTCTCCTGGGCTCTTTGGCCCTCACTGCCCTCTTCCTTTCGAGTTCCTGAATTCTGGGGGAAACAGCCAGCCCACACGGAATCCCAACTTCTTTCTGTTACTGCCACTACACTCAGCCCTTTCCAGCAAATCCTTCTCTCACCAAACAACCCACTCATTGGTCTCTGGGAATCACTTTTCAGACACCTGCCTCCAATTTCAGGCCTCTGGGCTTCAGGAGAGTCCCTGAAATCCAGAGGAAGAACCCAAAAAGAGCCAGAGAAGAGCACACCATCCACTCAAAGTCTGCATTATCCCCCGGCATATATGCAAGTCGCTGGAGAATTCAGAGTTAGCTGAAGATGCGCAAGCTTCAGCATTGCTTCCTTGGTAGGCTGGTCTCTTCTTCCCCCATCGTGTCTTTTCTTGCCTTTCAGCTATGCTCCATCCATCCACCTCTTTGTCCATCACCAAACCATCCGTGCCATCCAGTAGTCCAGCACTGCATCCTCGCTAAGTCACTCCCCCTCCGCCGTGCTTCGAATGGCATGGGTGCTGTGAAAACACAGTAAAACACTGCGCTGCAGGTCTCCTGGTTTGATAACCTGCGTTAGAAGCCCAAGCAAGGACCCCCAAGACACCAAAACACAGCTAGACCACATGGCACCTACTTAATGGGTGGCTCGGATACTCCGGAACTTCATTCATGCCCTCAGAATTCAGAGGAGACAGAGAGAGTACCCCGGGGGCTGTTGAGGGGAGGAAGGACATCTCTGCTGTCATGGCACCCACCACAGGGCTTCCAGCAAAGTCTGTCCATGAGGAAGAGCTGGAGAAGGGCGGTTCAGAGTGGAAGGACGGTGGGATTCGGCGACACAGGGAAGATCGCATCCCAGGACTGGTTACAGCAGGAGCTAACGCTGCGAGTGCCAGGTGTGCCCAGGAGGCCAGCCCTCCCACGTCTCCGCCCAGGGCCACGAGGGTGAGAGCACGTGGCCTCTGCAGCCCCCCACCCCAGCTGAACACCACAGAAAGGGTCAGGCTGGCTCCAGGCTCCTGACCTGTGTTTCAGAATCATTTCCCCCGCAGGACTGCATTCAACGCAACTCAAGTATCACACAAGAAATGTACTGAAAAGCTGAATACAGTTGAACGGGGCTCCCTGATGAGGAGGAGCACATGGAGACATTGCCCCACACTCAGACACCTCACTAAGCACCGCTTCCAAATAGCGGCTCTCTGGCCTCCTCTATATGACCTTCCCCCACATCTCTCCTTTGGGTTCTTGCTGTCTCTTTCCTCACCCTTCCTCACTCAGCCACTTGAGAGAAGGTGTCCTGTTGTCTCTCTGGGCTCCTCTTAATTGTCTACACCACTAATGACCATAAACAGCACGTGTGCACAGGTGCTTCGGTGCTGACCGAATAGGGGAATTTTCTTGTATCCCATCGTCCTGGGTTTGGGTCAGATAACTTCCCTAGGTCTCACTCTTCTCATCTGTAGAGTGGGGAGAATAATGCCTGCCTCCTGGGGTTGGAGGGGAGGGATGTTCAAGGAGACAACGTAACTACGCAGGGAGGAGCACATCACCCATAGCAGGTGTTGGACCAATGTTCGCTCTTGCTTCTATATTATTCACCACTTTCTGACAGACAGCAAGACCCTCCCCTGATTGCCACCAGCTTGAGGACATGGGCTCCACACCTTTAATGGACAAAGGTGTGAGGGGCAGGACGCATCCTGATGCAAAGGACAAGGACCAATTGTGCAGGGCAAAGGGTCTGAGGGGTGTTCACAGGCAGCAACGAGACTGAGCCTAAGCCGGCATCACCCCATATGCTGGTTTCCCTTTTCTTGCTGTATCTTCCCTATTGCAACCCCCACCCACGCTGGCTCCTGCTCTGGAGGCAGTCCAGGGCGCCTCTGGCTCACAGGGATTTTTCCCTTCGGTTTACACAGACAGGCATGACTTCTGGAGACATACCCAGCTCCCTGGAAGAGGCTAGTAAGCTGAGGAAGCGGGTACCGGGCACAGCGTGTGCCAAGCCCTCACACACACTGATGCCACCCTATGGAAGTCGGTCCTGCTCTTCCTATTAGAGGCTGGGGTGCAGTGCAGAGACACTCTTTACTTGCTCACAGGAGCTACAGCTTGTTGGTGGGGGTGCTGATAAACTAGACATGGTCCGGACATGTTGGAGCATGGCAAGTGCTCTGACCGTCTCCCTGGCTGAAAGAAGCATCAAGCCTGCATCGCAGCTTTCCAGAACGTACAATGCACCAATCCCTTGGGAGCACAAAGGCAGCAGGTTCCCAGAGTCACCCACCCACACGTGTTGGTACAGGGGAACCATTCGTGCATGTTCACACACTCACAGAGGTGTCACACACCGGGTTGTTATTCTGCAGTAACGAGTATTCTGCAAGTTTAGAGACTGACCGTGACCACTGAGAATAAAAGCTGGGGCAGCATCCCAGAGGCCCCAGGGACCACAGGCATCGGCCTGCAAGCTTCTGGATGCTGAGGACTGAGCTGGACACAGGCCAGGCTGGGGGCAAGGGGGCTGGCAGGCAGTGGATTTGGCGCAGAGGCTCTTTGCCCCCTGTTACACAGGGTGTTTCAACGTTTGAACTATGCATTCAGCAACACTTCAGCATACTGGGGACTATGAGCCCTGGGCACACTCACTCGTGCACACTCCAGATCATATTCCCACACATGTTCCTTCCTGAGGCCTCCCACGAGGCCACGGCTCACCCCAGGCTGACACGCAATCCCATGCTGTCCATCACCCGGAAATAGTGCTTCACACACCAACACATACTCACACACCCCTGCATGCACCAGCACACATGTGCACATTCGCATGCCTGCTCACGTGCATGGCCCCAGAGCATAGAGTCCAGACCGTTCCCCAGGCTGCTGCAGCATTCCAGCAGGTTGTCTGCCCATGGACCTCGAGTGACTTTCCAAGCACAGAGATCCCAGGATGCAGGGCATGAGGCTGAGGGCTTGCAAAGAAGTGTGCCTTCCTCAGGGAAGAATACAGTCACATCTTCCAGACACAAGCATTCTCTAGAGGGTTGTAAGGTGCAAGAAAATGAACACACGCGCATGCTGGAGCCCGGCAGAGCTAGTTCAAATCCTCTCTTCCCTACTAGGCACTGAGCAGCCCGAGCCAACGTACCCTTTACCTGGAAATGCGAATAACTCACATGTCTAGGCCTGAGGTGAAACTCAAGCACAGTTTCTGACAGGTCCTGGAGGCCTGCCTCTCCCTTGTGCCCCCTCCACAAGCCCCCTGGCAAAGGAAGGACATCACTCAGCCACCCCACTGCTGGGCACCCACCCGGCTGTGACGCAGGGACTCCCCGCTCGGGATGATTTCAGCAGGGAGGCTGTAGCTCCAGCCACCAGGAATCCTGTGTCAGGAGCCCTGTCTGTGGGTGGGGCCCCATTTGGTCAGCTCTGCCTTTCCCTGCATGTCTGTGCATGGCCCCAGCCTGGGATTCCTTCCCAGATGCCTGGCACAGAAGACCCAGTGGGCGTGGCCGGTGCCCAGCTCAGCTGACACCTCTTGGGTCACTGTGGTGCCTTCCATCTTACTGTGTGTGTGAGTGTGTGTGTGTGTGTGTGTGTGTGTGTGTGTGTGTCCACGAGAGGCAGGCGGGCTTGGAGATAGAAAAACCGTGATCCTAGTGGAAGTCAGTGAACAGGACCACTCCAAATGCCCAGGATAAGTGCTTCCTTTTCTCTGCACTCTACATAACCGCTACCATCTGTTCTCTGGTAATAGAAACAATACCACCTAATGTATGCTTGAGATACCTGACTGCCCCACAAAACATTTGCTCTGGGTACTAGGGGCTTATTCTAGAAACGATGGACAGGATGGAACACCAAAACCTCATGCATTAGCTGATGTTCCCGTTTTCTCCAGTTACGCAGCGTTGCTACAGCAACATTTGGGTTTGAGCTCTTCAGCTCATCCTCAACACACCACAGAAAAGGATCCAAACAGTTGGAAGGAGAAGGTGCCCAAGAGGCTGTGAAGCAGTGGACGGAACAGCGAGAGTCTGGCCCTCCTTGCCCACCACCATTCCCAGGGCCCAGAGCGTGGCCTGAGAGCACGGCTTCTTGAGGAATGAGTGCTTGTCCCAGGATGACTGCCCCTCATAGTCTTTCTTCTCGGCCCCTGGGCACACGAGCTGAAGTCCCTCGCCAAGGCTCTCGGCTTGTTTCTCTCAGAGGGACACCAAGCAGAAGGGATTCCTGTCTCTGAATAGCCTGCACTCTTCTGACCTCCCTCAGTGCCTTGCCCATGCACAGCCGGACCTCCCAGCGAGTCCCGGCGCAGAGACGGTGCGTTTCCAAGCCTGTGCCCTGTCGTGTTGCAATGTGAATGCCAAGATCTAGGGATGTTGTCAGGCTTTGAGCAGACCTGTGGCTAAACCCCAGGTCTGGGCTGGGAAATGTGCTCTTCTCAGGACTAGCTTGCCTGCTTCCATTTCTCTCAGGCAAGGTCTTTTGACACTGGTAGCAAGTGTCACTACTCGAGTTCAGTCTTGCAACGAGCTACTCCATACTTCTGAGAGAGTGCTTTGCTCGAGTTCTCAGAGATCGACTCTAAGGGGCACCCAAGCACTCCTGAGCACGTGTGCGCTGTCAACCATCGTGCACATGTCTACGCATGGTGTCCCTCATAACGCTGACAGCTGACACGCATCATTCTCTTACGTCGCCCAGCAGGTGAAGAAACGGAGGCTCAACGATGAGAAGGGCCCAAAGTCACGCAACTGCTGAAGGTCAAAGCCTCGGTCGGAACACTCCTTGGGGCTATTTGAAGCCATGTTTCATCCCCGGTCAGATGTGCTTTCCTGAAGAGCATCCAAGTCCGTGGCGTGCGTCATCACACTTGTCCTGGAATCTCTAAGCAGAAGGGGAAGAAAGAATCAGGCCTCAAGCCCTGCGAGCTCAGATACAGGAGCCAGCCCAGGTGACTCCTCCCGCAGCTCATTCCAAGTCGGTGCTTCTCCCCTCTCCTGCTCTCTGCACCTTATGAGAATCGTTTCCCTGGGGACCCTGGAGTCTGGGTGACGTGCACACATGGAGAGAGGGAAGCACTGTCCACTGGAACCCCCCATTTTCTCTTCATGAAGTCTGATGGTTTCCTCACAAGCAGGCAGGACACAGAGCTGGAGCCCCCCTTGTTTGCTTCTGTTGGAATTGGGGAAAACCCAAACACACGGGCCCTGCTTTCCTACTGCTTCAGGCTGAATGTGGCTCTGGCTCAAGGTCAGACCTTTGCTGTGTTTCAGAGGTCTCCCAGAGAGCCAGTCAGCCTTCTGGTGTCGATTCCCTGCAAGCAATGCTCTCTGTGTACCCCGAGCGGCCCAGACCTTCCCCCACCCACAGGAACATCCTGAAACACTTGCTTCACACCCTCCACACCCAGCACCGTCCGGAATGCTTGCTTGGGACCATCCCAGATGCCAAGGTTCTAAGTCCAAAGTCAGGAGCGGCTTTGGAAACCTGAGGCAGCCAGGCCTCGTGCTGGGGAGGTGGGATCAGGGTCACAGGAAAGGTACCGTCATCCCCACGTGCTGCCAATCCGAGAAGGCAGTCACCAGTCCAGGGCTGAGTAAAGCCTGAAATTTGAGGAAGGCCAGGTGCATCCTATTGTGACTAGGGCCTAATTAAGGGAGCCAATCCAAGGCCACCTCATGGCCTGGGACAGGGATTCGTGATGTATAAAAGGTGTGCAGGCTCTGAGCATCCCAACCCCTTCAGCATCTCCAAGCTCCAGGCGCTGGTGAATTAGGGTAAGTCTGGCAAAGGAGTGGCTCTCCTGGAAGCCTGGCTCCACATGGTCCCCCACTCTGCTGGGAGCTGGGGCTGGAGTTCTGGCTGGTTTGTCAGAGCGAAAGGCCTCGTTCGGGCATCTCTCTCCTCCGTATCACTTGGGACCAGCCTATCCCGGGCTACGAGTCAACAGCTGGAGGGTGTGGGGAGGTGGGCTGAGAAGAGAACCAAGGGTTGGCCAGGAGCCCCGTATCTGTGGCTCCAGCTGGGGTGTGTGCTGTGCGTGGCCAGCGGCAGAGCAGGACTGAGGAGGAGAGAGAGGCACCAGCTCAGGGCACACCTGCCCTTAAGGGCAAGATGAATGCAAGGATGGATGAGAGCTCCTCAAGGAGCAGGGGTGCAGAGGCCCCAAGGAGCTCAGAGCAGTGGGGACAAGGGCATGTGGCCCCGTGGCCCGGTCCTGCTCTGGGAGTCAGGGAGCACTCTTTCCACCTCCCCGTGCTGTGTGCCTGGGCCTCAATTGCCTCCATCTCTGCCTTTCACTTCCCTCAACTGTCCGTTTAAATGGAGGTAAAAGGTCTTCCTGTCCTGGATTCCCCTTTTCGATGAATTCTCTTCAAGAGTGCTTAAGATGCTCCTTTGAAATTGTTAGACATTTATTTCATAAGTCGAAATCTTTGTACCAGGACTCGTCACAAGCTGCTCCTCGTGTCTGTGTGTGTGTGTGCACGTGTGCCTGTGGGTATGTCCGTATGCACAGACACATATATATCGACATACGTATGTATATATCTATGTACGTGTGTGTGTCTTTATGGAGTTTTATATGCTCATTGAATCCTTACAAAAACATGAAGCAAAGGACACAGAAGGGAAGCACCTGGCTCAAAGTCACACTGCGGATCCATTGTTTAGCCAGGACTTCGATCCCAGGAAATCTTATTCTGGATTCCACAGATGTTTCCGTGGCACTATATTCCTTGGTGTTCTCTTTCTCCCCGTCTTTCCTTCTTCCTCTCTCTCTCTCTCCCCCTCCCTTTTTCCATCTTTCTATGGTTTCTGCTACAGGTCTCCCTTTGCTTCTCCTTGCGCCCTTTTCCCCCCTTCCTTTGATTTCCTTCCTTCCTTCCATGTGTATGTATTGCTCTCAAAACCAAATTGCTTACAACGTATATGTACAATGTAGACGGACACACAGACATGAATATAGGCACCTTCCATGGGTGAAGCCACCAGGGCCAAGTCAACAAGGGGAAGGTGTGAGTGAGGCAGGATGTTCTCTTGGGCCGATTCTCTCTAAGGCTTCTGTGTCTTTCCACTTCCAGTGCACATTCGGACCAGAATGTCTCAGCAGAAGCAGAAGCAGTGCTGCCCGCCCCAGCTGTGCTGCCCCCTGCCAAAACACTGCTGCCCTGCACCCCAGCTGTGCTGCCCTCCAATGCAGCAGTGCTGCCCCGTGCCAAAGCTGTGCTGTCCCCCACCCCAGCCGTGATGCCCCGTGCCAAAGCTGTGCTGCCCACCACCCAAAGAGTGCTAACCGCGCCGCAGCACACCAAGCAGCCTTGCCAGCCTCCACCCAACTTCAAGGAGCCCTGTGCCCTCGAGTGCCAACAGGGGTGCCCATACCCTCGGCAGTGCCACAAGACAAAGCACAAGGAAGCCCGGGCATGTGACCAGAGGCCTAGCCCCCGGCAGCACAGACAGCAGGAAGCCCACTCCCCTCTCTCCGCCAGCCAGCGGCCAGCCCCCCTCACCCCAGCTTCAGGATGCAGCCACGCTTCGGGGAAAGGCAGCCCCAGGACGGCAGCTTCCTGGATCTCCAGGTCTTATTCATGAGCAGCTGCAGTTTCCATCTCAGATGAGCATCTGGTTCGACACCGACGAATCATCTTTGCTGACCTGTAGCCACTTGGCCCTGTCGGCTTCTTGGACACTTCGCTAGCGCGCCCGCACACTCTTTCCTATCACCCTTCATTTCTGCTCCTGGTTTCCAAACAATTAAACACAATTCCTCTGGCATTAAGGTCTCGGTTCGATGATTTCATCCGGCAGTTGTAAATTCCTGCAGCGTTTGTATCCTGCTCCCTAACCCAGGACCTCAGAAGAGCTGGGCGTGTGGGTGCAGGTAGAGGAGAAGGCATGGGAGAGGCACTTCCGAGTGGAGGCGCATTTGCCAGTGTCCTGCCAGGTGAGGAGGGGAGGTGGGGGCTTCTGCGGCTGCTGACACATCCCCACGTCCATGGAAAATGAGAACACCCCTTGCAAACAGGGGAGATGATGCCCGTCTAGAAAACGGAGCCGCAGAAAGAGTAAGGGAACCCCCAGCCAAGAGCTACAAAGTCGAGTCAAGGCAAAGAAACTGAAATGCAGAGGACACCCTCCAAGGGCTGGTGGGTCCAAATGAATGGAGGAGAGGCCTCACCAATTCTCCCACAGGAGAAAGCAAAGAGCACAGTGTCTTCAAGCCAACCACAGGGGTTCCTTGGAGAAAGTCTATGCACCAATCATATTGACAGCACACACACAACCACTCTCAACATCTGATTCACCTCATCGCCCCCATTGTTTCTCCCGCTTGGGACTCTCCTGGGCTCTTTGGCCCTCACTGCCCTCTTCCTTTCGAGTTCACAGCCAGCCCACACGGAATCCCAACTTCTTTCTGTTACTGCCACTACACTCAGCCCTTTCCAGCAAATCCTTCTCTCACCAAACAACCCACTCATTGGTCTCTGGGAATCACTTTTCGGACACCTGCCTCCAATTTCAGGCCTCTGGGCTTCAGGAGAGTCCCTGAAATCCAGAGGAAGAACCCAAAAAGAGCCAGAGAAGAGCACACCATCCGCTCAAAGTCTGAATTATCCCCCGGCATATATGCAAGTCGCTGGAGAATTCAGAGTTAGCTGAAGATGCGCAAGCTTCAGCATTGCTTCCTTGGTCGGCTGGTCTCTTCTTCCCCCATCGTGTCTTTCCTTGCCTTTCAGCTATGCTCCATCCATCCACCTCTTTGTCCATCACCAAACCATCCGTGCCATCCAGTAGTCCAGCACTGCATCCTCGCTAAGTCACTCCCCCTCCGCCGTGCTTCGAATGGCATGGGTGCTGTGAAAACACAGTAAAACACTGCACTGCAGGTCTCCTGGTTTGATAACCTGCGTTAGAAGCCCAAGCAAGGACCCCCAAGACACCAAAACACAGCTAGACCACATGGCACCTACTTAATGGGTGGCTCGGATACTCCGGAACTTCATTCATGCCCTCAGAATTCAGAGGAGACAGAGAGAGTACCCCGGGGGCTGTTGAGGGGAGGAAGGACATCTCTGCTGTCATGGCACCCACCACAGGGCTTCCAGCAAAGTCTGTCCATGAGGAAGAGCTGGAGAAGGGCGGTTCAGAGTGGAAGGATGGTGGGATTCGGCGACACAGGGAAGATCGCATCCCAGGACTGGTTACAGCAGGAGCTAACGCTGCGAGTGCCAGGTGTGCCCAGGAGGCCAGCCCTCCCACGTCTCCGCCCAGGGCCACGAGGGTGAGAGCACGTGGCCTCTGCAGCCCCCCACCCCAGCTGAACACCACAGAAAGGGTCAGGCTGGCTCCAGGCTCCTGACCTGTGTTTCAGAATCATTTCCCCCGCAGGACTGCATTCAACGCAACTCAAGTATCACACAGGAAATGTACTGAAAAGCTGAATACAGTTGAACGGGGCTCCCTGATGAGGAGGAGCACATGGAGACATTGCCCCACACTCAGACACCTCACTAAGCACCGCTTCCAAATAGCGGCTCTCTGGCCTCCTCTATATGACCTTCCCCCACATCTCTCCTTTGGGTTCTTGCTGTCTCTTTCCTCACCCTTCCTCACTCAGCCACTTGAGAGAAGGTGTCCTGTTGTCTCTCTGGGCTCCTCTTAATTGTCTACACCACTAATGACCATAAACAGCACGTGTGCACAGGTGCTTCGGTGCTGACCGAATAGGGGAATTTTCTTGTATCCCATCGTCCTGGGTTTGGGTCAGATAACTTCCCTAGGTCTCACTCTTCTCATCTGTAGAGTGGGGAGAATAATGCCTGCCTCCTGGGGTTGGAGGGGAGGGATGTTCAAGGAGACAACGTAACTACGCAGGGAGGAGCACGTCACCCATAGCAGGTGTTGGACCAATGTTCGCTCTTGCTTCTATATTATTCACCACTTTCTGACAGACAGCAAGACCCTCCCCTGATTGCCACCAGCTTGAGGACATGGGCTCCACACCTTCAATGGACAAAGGTGTGAGGGGCAGGACACATCCTGATGGAAAGGACAAGGACCAATTGTGCAGGGCAAAGGGTCTGAGGGGTGTTCACAGGCAGCAACGAGACTGAGCCTAAGCCGGCATCACCCCATATGCTGGTTTCCCTTTTCTTGCTGTATCTTCCCTATTGCAACCCCCACCCACGCTGGATCCTGCTCTGGAGGCAGTCCTGGGCGCCTCTGGTTCACAGGGATTTTTCCCTTCGGTTTACACAGACAGGCATGACTTCTGGAGACATACCCAGCTCCCTGGAAGAGGCTAGTAAGCTGAGGAAGCGGGTACCGGGCACAGCGTGTGCCAAGCCCTCACACACACTGATGCCACCCTATGGAAGTCGGTCCTGCTCTTCCTATTAGAGGCTGGGGTGCAGTGCAGAGACACTCTTTACTTGCTCACAGGAGCTACAGCTTGTTGGTGGGGGTGCTGATAAACTAGACATGGTCCGGACATGTTGGAGCATGGCAAGTGCTCTGACCGTCTCCCTGGCTGAAAGAAGCATCAAGCCTGCATCGCAGCTTTCCAGAACGTACAATGCACCAATCCCTTGGGAGCACAAAGGCAGCAGGTTCCCAGAGTCACCCACCCACACGTGTTGGTACAGGGGAACCATTCGTGCATGTTCACACACTCACAGAGGTGTCACACACCGGGTTGTTATTCTGCAGTAACGAGTATTCTGCAAGTTTAGAGACTGACCGTGACCACTGAGAATAAAAGCTGGGGCAGCATCCCAGAGGCCCCAGGGACCACAGGCATCGGCCTGCAAGCTTCTGGATGCTGAGGACTGAGCTGGACACAGGCCAGGCTGGGGGCAAGGGGGCTGGCAGGCAGTGGATTTGGCGCAGAGGCTCTTTGACCCCTGTTACACAGGGTGTTTCAACGTTTGAACTATGCATTCAGCAACACTTCAGCATACTGGGGACTATGAGCCCTGGGCACACTCACTCGTGCACACTCCAGATCATATTCCCACACATGTTCCTTCCTGAGGCCTCCCACGAGGCCACGGCTCACCCCAGGCTGACACGCAATCCCATGCTGTCCATCACCCGGAAATAGTGCTTCACACACCAACACATACTCACACACCCCTGCATGCACCAGCACACATGTGCACATTCGCATGCCTGCTCACGTGCATGGCCCCAGAGCATAGAGTCCAGACCGTTCCCCAGGCTGCTGCAGCATTCCAGCAGGTTGTCTGCCCATGGACCTCGAGTGACTTTCCAAGCACAGAGATCCCAGGATGCAGGGCATGAGGCTGAGGGCTTGCAAAGAAGTGTGCCTTCCTCAGGGAAGAATACAGTCACATCTTCCAGACACAAGCATTCTCTAGAGGGTTGTAAGGTGCAAGAAAATGAACACACGCGCATGCTGGAGCCCGGCAGAGCTAGTTCAAATCCTCTCTTCCCTACTAGGCACTGAGCAGCCCGAGCCAACGTACCCTTTACCTGGAAATGCGAATAACTCACATGTCTAGGCCTGAGGTGAAACTCAAGCACAGTTTCTGACAGGTCCTGGAGGCCTGCCTCTCCCTTGTGCCCCCTCCACAAGCCCCCTGGCAAAGGAAGGACATCACTCAGCCACCCCACTGCTGGGCACCCACCCGGCTGTGACGCAGGGACTCCCCGCTCGGGATGATTTCAGCAGGGAGGCTGTAGCTCCAGCCACCAGGAATCCTGTGTCAGGAGCCCTGTCTGTGGGTGGGGCCCCATTTGGTCAGCTCTGCCTTTCCCTGCATGTCTGTGCATGGCCCCAGCCTGGGATTCCTTCCCAGATGCCTGGCACAGAAGACCCAGTGGGCGTGGCCGGTGCCCAGCTCAGCTGACACCTCTTGGGTCACTGTGGTGCCTTCCATCTTACTGTGTGTGTGAGTGTGTGTGTGTGTGTGTGTGTGTGTGTGTGTGTGTCCACGAGAGGCAGGCGGGCTTGGAGATAGAAAAACCGTGATCCTAGTGGAAGTCAGTGAACAGGACCACTCCAAATGCCCAGGATAAGTGCTTCCTTTTCTCTGCACTCTACATAACCGCTACCATCTGTTCTCTGGTAATAGAAACAATACCACCTAATGTATGCTTGAGATACCTGACTGCCCCACAAAACATTTGCTCTGGGTACTAGGGGCTTATTCTAGAAACGATGGACAGGATGGAACACCAAAACCTCATGCATTAGCTGATGTTCCCGTTTTCTCCAGTTACGCAGCGTTGCTACAGCAACATTTGGGTTTGAGCTCTTCAGCTCATCCTCAACACACCACAGAAAAGGATCCAAACAGTTGGAAGGAGAAGGTGCCCAAGAGGCTGTGAAGCAGTGGACGGAACAGCGAGAGTCTGGCCCTCCTTGCCCACCACCATTCCCAGGGCCCAGAGCGTGGCCTGAGAGCACGGCTTCTTGAGGAATGAGTGCTTGTCCCAGGATGACTGCCCCTCATAGTCTTTCTTCTCGGCCCCTGGGCACACGAGCTGAAGTCCCTCGCCAAGGCTCTCGGCTTGTTTCTCTCAGAGGGACACCAAGCAGAAGGGATTCCTGTCTCTGAATAGCCTGCACTCTTCTGACCTCCCTCAGTGCCTTGCCCATGCACAGCCGGACCTCCCAGCGAGTCCCGGCGCAGAGACGGTGCGTTTCCAAGCCTGTGCCCTGTCGTGTTGCAATGTGAATGCCAAGATCTAGGGATGTTGTCAGGCTTTGAGCAGACCTGTGGCTAAACCCCAGGTCTGGGCTGGGAAATGTGCTCTTCTCAGGACTAGCTTGCCTGCTTCCATTTCTCTCAGGCAAGGTCTTTTGACACTGGTAGCAAGTGTCACTACTCGAGTTCAGTCTTGCAACGAGCTACTCCATACTTCTGAGAGAGTGCTTTGCTCGAGTTCTCAGAGATCGACTCTAAGGGGCACCCAAGCACTCCTGAGCACGTGTGCGCTGTCAACCATCGTGCACATGTCTACGCATGGTGTCCCTCATAACGCTGACAGCTGACACGCATCATTCTCTTACGTCGCCCAGCAGGTGAAGAAACGGAGGCTCAACGATGAGAAGGGCCCAAAGTCACGCAACTGCTGAAGGTCAAAGCCTCGGTCGGAACACTCCTTGGGGCTATTTGAAGCCATGTTTCATCCCCGGTCAGATGTGCTTTCCTGAAGAGCATCCAAGTCCGTGGCGTGCGTCATCACACTTGTCCTGGAATCTCTAAGCAGAAGGGGAAGAAAGAATCAGGCCTCAAGCCCTGCGAGCTCAGATACAGGAGCCAGCCCAGGTGACTCCTCCCGCAGCTCATTCCAAGTCGGTGCTTCTCCCCTCTCCTGCTCTCTGCACCTTATGAGAATCGTTTCCCTGGGGACCCTGGAGTCTGGGTGACGTGCACACATGGAGAGAGGGAAGCACTGTCCACTGGAACCCCCCATTTTCTCTTCATGAAGTCTGATGGTTTCCTCACAAGCAGGCAGGACACAGAGCTGGAGCCCCCCTTGTTTGCTTCTGTTGGAATTGGGGAAAACCCAAACACACGGGCCCTGCTTTCCTACTGCTTCAGGCTGAATGTGGCTCTGGCTCAAGGTCAGACCTTTGCTGTGTTTCAGAGGTCTCCCAGAGAGCCAGTCAGCCTTCTGGTGTCGATTCCCTGCAAGCAATGCTCTCTGTGTACCCCGAGCGGCCCAGACCTTCCCCCACCCACAGGAACATCCTGAAACACTTGCTTCACACCCTCCACACCCAGCACCGTCCGGAATGCTTGCTTGGGACCATCCCAGATGCCAAGGTTCTAAGTCCAAAGTCAGGAGCGGCTTTGGAAACCTGAGGCAGCCAGGCCTCGTGCTGGGGAGGTGGGATCAGGGTCACAGGAAAGGTACCGTCATCCCCACGTGCTGCCAATCCGAGAAGGCAGTCACCAGTCCAGGGCTGAGTAAAGCCTGAAATTTGAGGAAGGCCAGGTGCATCCTATTGTGACTAGGGCCTAATTAAGGGAGCCAATCCAAGGCCACCTCATGGCCTGGGACAGGGATTCGTGATGTATAAAAGGTGTGCAGGCTCTGAGCATCCCAACCCCTTCAGCATCTCCAAGCTCCAGGCGCTGGTGAATTAGGGTAAGTCTGGCAAAGGAGTGGCTCTCCTGGAAGCCTGGCTCCACATGGTCCCCCACTCTGCTGGGAGCTGGGGCTGGAGTTCTGGCTGGTTTGTCAGAGCGAAAGGCCTCGTTCGGGCATCTCTCTCCTCCGTATCACTTGGGACCAGCCTATCCCGGGCTACGAGTCAACAGCTGGAGGGTGTGGGGAGGTGGGCTGAGAAGAGAACCAAGGGTTGGCCAGGAGCCCCGTATCTGTGGCTCCAGCTGGGGTGTGTGCTGTGCGTGGCCAGCGGCAGAGCAGGACTGAGGAGGAGAGAGAGGCACCAGCTCAGGGCACACCTGCCCTTAAGGGCAAGATGAATGCAAGGATGGATGAGAGCTCCTCAAGGAGCAGGGGTGCAGAGGCCCCAAGGAGCTCAGAGCAGTGGGGACAAGGGCATGTGGCCCCGTGGCCCGGTCCTGCTCTGGGAGTCAGGGAGCACTCTTTCCACCTCCCCGTGCTGTGTGCCTGGGCCTCAATTGCCTCCATCTCTGCCTTTCACTTCCCTCAACTGTCCGTTTAAATGGAGGTAAAAGGTCTTCCTGTCCTGGATTCCCCTTTTCGATGAATTCTCTTCAAGAGTGCTTAAGATGCTCCTTTGAAATTGTTAGACATTTATTTCATAAGTCGAAATCTTTGTACCAGGACTCGTCACGAGCTGCTCCTCGTGTCTGTGTGTGTGTGTGCACGTGTGCCTGTGGGTATGTCCGTATGCACAGACACATATATATCGACATACGTATGTATATATCTATGTACGTGTGTGTGTCTTTATGGAGTTTTATATGCTCATTGAATCCTTACAAAAACATGAAGCAAAGGACACAGAAGGGAAGCACCTGGCTCAAAGTCACACTGCGGATCCATTGTTTAGCCAGGACTTCGATCCCAGGAAATCTTATTCTGGATTCCACAGATGTTTCCGTGGCACTATATTCCTTGGTGTTCTCTTTCTCCCCGTCTTTCCTTCTTCCTCTCTCTCTCTCTCCCCCTCCCTTTTTCCATCTTTCTATGGTTTCTGCTACAGGTCTCCCTTTGCTTCTCCTTGCGCCCTTTTCCCCCCTTCCTTTGATTTCCTTCCTTCCTTCCATGTGTATGTATTGCTCTCAAAACCAAATTGCTTACAACGTATATGTACAATGTAGACGGACACACAGACATGAATATAGGCACCTTCCATGGGTGAAGCCACCAGGGCCAAGTCAACAAGGGGAAGGTGTGAGTGAGGCAGGATGTTCTCTTGGGCCGATTCTCTCTAAGGCTTCTGTGTCTTTCCACTTCCAGTGCACATTCGGACCAGAATGTCTCAGCAGAAGCAGAAGCAGTGCTGCCCGCCCCAGCTGTGCTGCCCCCTGCCAAAACACTGCTGCCCTGCACCCCAGCTGTGCTGCCCTCCAATGCAGCAGTGCTGCCCCGTGCCAAAGCTGTGCTGTCCCCCACCCCAGCCGTGATGCCCCGTGCCAAAGCTGTGCTGCCCACCACCCAAAGAGTGCTAACCGCGCCGCAGCACACCAAGCAGCCTTGCCAGCCTCCACCCAACTTCAAGGAGCCCTGTGCCCTCGAGTGCCAACAGGGGTGCCCATACCCTCGGCAGTGCCACAAGACAAAGCACAAGGAAGCCCGGGCATGTGACCAGAGGCCTAGCCCCCGGCAGCACAGACAGCAGGAAGCCCACTCCCCTCTCTCCGCCAGCCAGCGGCCAGCCCCCCTCACCCCAGCTTCAGGATGCAGCCACGCTTCGGGGAAAGGCAGCCCCAGGACGGCAGCTTCCTGGATCTCCAGGTCTTATTCATGAGCAGCTGCAGTTTCCATCTCAGATGAGCATCTGGTTCGACACCGACGAATCATCTTTGCTGACCTGTAGCCACTTGGCCCTGTCGGCTTCTTGGACACTTCGCTAGCGCGCCCGCACACTCTTTCCTATCACCCTTCATTTCTGCTCCTGGTTTCCAAACAATTAAACACAATTCCTCTGGCATTAAGGTCTCGGTTCGATGATTTCATCCGGCAGTTGTAAATTCCTGCAGCGTTTGTATCCTGCTCCCTAACCCAGGACCTCAGAAGAGCTGGGCGTGTGGGTGCAGGTAGAGGAGAAGGCATGGGAGAGGCACTTCCGAGTGGAGGCGCATTTGCCAGTGTCCTGCCAGGTGAGGAGGGGAGGTGGGGGCTTCTGCGGCTGCTGACACATCCCCACGTCCATGGAAAATGAGAACACCCCTTGCAAACAGGGGAGATGATGCCCGTCTAGAAAACGGAGCCGCAGAAAGAGTAAGGGAACCCCCAGCCAAGAGCTACAAAGTCGAGTCAAGGCAAAGAAACTGAAATGCAGAGGACACCCTCCAAGGGCTGGTGGGTCCAAATGAATGGAGGAGAGGCCTCACCAATTCTCCCACAGGAGAAAGCAAAGAGCACAGTGTCTTCAAGCCAACCACAGGGGTTCCTTGGAGAAAGTCTATGCACCAATCATATTGACAGCACACACACAACCACTCTCAACATCTGATTCACCTCATCGCCCCCATTGTTTCTCCCGCTTGGGACTCTCCTGGGCTCTTTGGCCCTCACTGCCCTCTTCCTTTCGAGTTCACAGCCAGCCCACACGGAATCCCAACTTCTTTCTGTTACTGCCACTACACTCAGCCCTTTCCAGCAAATCCTTCTCTCACCAAACAACCCACTCATTGGTCTCTGGGAATCACTTTTCGGACACCTGCCTCCAATTTCAGGCCTCTGGGCTTCAGGAGAGTCCCTGAAATCCAGAGGAAGAACCCAAAAAGAGCCAGAGAAGAGCACACCATCCGCTCAAAGTCTGCATTATCCCCCGGCATATATGCAAGTCGCTGGAGAATTCAGAGTTAGCTGAAGATGCGCAAGCTTCAGCATTGCTTCCTTGGTCGGCTGGTCTCTTCTTCCCCCATCGTGTCTTTCCTTGCCTTTCAGCTATGCTCCATCCATCCACCTCTTTGTCCATCACCAAACCATCCGTGCCATCCAGTAGTCCAGCACTGCATCCTCGCTAAGTCACTCCCCCTCCGCCGTGCTTCGAATGGCATGGGTGCTGTGAAAACACAGTAAAACACTGCACTGCAGGTCTCCTGGTTTGATAACCTGCGTTAGAAGCCCAAGCAAGGACCCCCAAGACACCAAAACACAGCTAGACCACATGGCACCTACTTAATGGGTGGCTCGGATACTCCGGAACTTCATTCATGCCCTCAGAATTCAGAGGAGACAGAGAGAGTACCCCGGGGGCTGTTGAGGGGAGGAAGGACATCTCTGCTGTCATGGCACCCACCACAGGGCTTCCAGCAAAGTCTGTCCATGAGGAAGAGCTGGAGAAGGGCGGTTCAGAGTGGAAGGATGGTGGGATTCGGCGACACAGGGAAGATCGCATCCCAGGACTGGTTACAGCAGGAGCTAACGCTGCGAGTGCCAGGTGTGCCCAGGAGGCCAGCCCTCCCACGTCTCCGCCCAGGGCCACGAGGGTGAGAGCACGTGGCCTCTGCAGCCCCCCACCCCAGCTGAACACCACAGAAAGGGTCAGGCTGGCTCCAGGCTCCTGACCTGTGTTTCAGAATCATTTCCCCCGCAGGACTGCATTCAACGCAACTCAAGTATCACACAGGAAATGTACTGAAAAGCTGAATACAGTTGAACGGGGCTCCCTGATGAGGAGGAGCACATGGAGACATTGCCCCACACTCAGACACCTCACTAAGCACCGCTTCCAAATAGCGGCTCTCTGGCCTCCTCTATATGACCTTCCCCCACATCTCTCCTTTGGGTTCTTGCTGTCTCTTTCCTCACCCTTCCTCACTCAGCCACTTGAGAGAAGGTGTCCTGTTGTCTCTCTGGGCTCCTCTTAATTGTCTACACCACTAATGACCATAAACAGCACGTGTGCACAGGTGCTTCGGTGCTGACCGAATAGGGGAATTTTCTTGTATCCCATCGTCCTGGGTTTGGGTCAGATAACTTCCCTAGGTCTCACTCTTCTCATCTGTAGAGTGGGGAGAATAATGCCTGCCTCCTGGGGTTGGAGGGGAGGGATGTTCAAGGAGACAACGTAACTACGCAGGGAGGAGCACGTCACCCATAGCAGGTGTTGGACCAATGTTCGCTCTTGCTTCTATATTATTCACCACTTTCTGACAGACAGCAAGACCCTCCCCTGATTGCCACCAGCTTGAGGACATGGGCTGCACACCTTTAATGGACAAAGGTGTGAGGGGCAGGACACATCCTGATGGAAAGGACAAGGACCAATTGTGCAGGGCAAAGGGTCTGAGGGGTGTTCACAGGCAGCAACGAGACTGAGCCTAAGCCGGCATCACCCCATATGCTGGTTTCCCTTTTCTTGCTGTATCTTCCCTATTGCAACCCCCACCCACGCTGGATCCTGCTCTGGAGGCAGTCCTGGGCGCCTCTGGTTCACAGGGATTTTTCCCTTCGGTTTACACAGACAGGCATGACTTCTGGAGACATACCCAGCTCCCTGGAAGAGGCTAGTAAGCTGAGGAAGCGGGTACCGGGCACAGCGTGTGCCAAGCCCTCACACACACTGATGCCACCCTATGGAAGTCGGTCCTGCTCTTCCTATTAGAGGCTGGGGTGCAGTGCAGAGACACTCTTTACTTGCTCACAGGAGCTACAGCTTGTTGGTGGGGGTGCTGATAAACTAGACATGGTCCGGACATGTTGGAGCATGGCAAGTGCTCTGACCGTCTCCCTGGCTGAAAGAAGCATCAAGCCTGCATCGCAGCTTTCCAGAACGTACAATGCACCAATCCCTTGGGAGCACAAAGGCAGCAGGTTCCCAGAGTCACCCACCCACACGTGTTGGTACAGGGGAACCATTCGTGCATGTTCACACACTCACAGAGGTGTCACACACCGGGTTGTTATTCTGCAGTAACGAGTATTCTGCAAGTTTAGAGACTGACCGTGACCACTGAGAATAAAAGCTGGGGCAGCATCCCAGAGGCCCCAGGGACCACAGGCATCGGCCTGCAAGCTTCTGGATGCTGAGGACTGAGCTGGACACAGGCCAGGCTGGGGGCAAGGGGGCTGGCAGGCAGTGGATTTGGCGCAGAGGCTCTTTGACCCCTGTTACACAGGGTGTTTCAACGTTTGAACTATGCATTCAGCAACACTTCAGCATACTGGGGACTATGAGCCCTGGGCACACTCACTCGTGCACACTCCAGATCATATTCCCACACATGTTCCTTCCTGAGGCCTCCCACGAGGCCACGGCTCACCCCAGGCTGACACGCAATCCCATGCTGTCCATCACCCGGAAATAGTGCTTCACACACCAACACGTACTCACACACCCCTGCATGCACCAGCACACATGTGCACATTCGCATGCCTGCTCACGTGCATGGCCCCAGAGCATAGAGTCCAGACCGTTCCCCAGGCTGCTGCAGCATTCCAGCAGGTTGTCTGCCCATGGACCTCGAGTGACTTTCCAAGCACAGAGATCCCAGGATGCAGGGCATGAGGCTGAGGGCTTGCAAAGAAGTGTGCCTTCCTCAGGGAAGAATACAGTCACATCTTCCAGACACAAGCATTCTCTAGAGGGTTGTAAGGTGCAAGAAAATGAACACACGCGCATGCTGGAGCCCGGCAGAGCTAGTTCAAATCCTCTCTTCCCTACTAGGCACTGAGCAGCCCGAGCCAACGTACCCTTTACCTGGAAATGCGAATAACTCACATGTCTAGGCCTGAGGTGAAACTCAAGCACAGTTTCTGACAGGTCCTGGAGGCCTGCCTCTCCCTTGTGCCCCCTCCACAAGCCCCCTGGCAAAGGAAGGACATCACTCAGCCACCCCACTGCTGGGCACCCACCCGGCTGTGACGCAGGGACTCCCCGCTCGGGATGATTTCAGCAGGGAGGCTGTAGCTCCAGCCACCAGGAATCCTGTGTCAGGAGCCCTGTCTGTGGGTGGGGCCCCATTTGGTCAGCTCTGCCTTTCCCTGCATGTCTGTGCATGGCCCCAGCCTGGGATTCCTTCCCAGATGCCTGGCACAGAAGACCCAGTGGGCGTGGCCGGTGCCCAGCTCAGCTGACACCTCTTGGGTCACTGTGGTGCCTTCCATCTTACTGTGTGTGTGAGTGTGTGTGTGTGTGTGTGTGTGTGTGTGTGTGTGTGTGTCCACGAGAGGCAGGCGGGCTTGGAGATAGAAAAACCGTGATCCTAGTGGAAGTCAGTGAACAGGACCACTCCAAATGCCCAGGATAAGTGCTTCCTTTTCTCTGCGCTCTACATAACCCCTACCATCTGTTCTCTGGTAATAGAAACAATACCACCTAATGTATGCTTGAGATACCTGACTGCCCCACAAAACATTTGCTCTGGGTACTAGGGGCTTATTCTAGAAACGATGGACAGGATGGAACACCAAAACCTCATGCATTAGCTGATGTTCCCGTTTTCTCCAGTTACGCAGCGTTGCTACAGCAACATTTGGGTTTGAGCTCTTCAGCTCATCCTCAACACACCACAGAAAAGGATCCAAACAGTTGGAAGGAGAAGGTGCCCAAGAGGCTGTGAAGCAGTGGACGGAACAGCGAGAGTCTGGCCCTCCTTGCCCACCACCATTCCCAGGGCCCAGAGCGTGGCCTGAGAGCACGGCTTCTTGAGGAATGAATGCTTGTCCCAGGATGACTGCCCCTCATAGTCTTTCTTCTCGGCCCCTGGGCACACGAGCTGAAGTCCCTCGCCAAGGCTCTCGGCTTGTTTCTCTCAGAGGGACACCAAGCGGAAGGGATTCCTGTCTCTGAATAGCCTGCACTCTTCTGACCTCCCTCAGTGCCTTGCCCATGCACAGCCGGACCTCCCAGCGAGTCCCGGCGCAGAGACGGTGCGTTTCCAAGCCTGTCCCCTGTCGTGTTGCAATGTGAATGCCAAGATCTAGGGATGTTGTCAGGCTTTGAGCAGACCTGTGGCTAAACCCCAGGTCTGGGCTGGGAAATGTGCTCTTCTCAGGACTAGCTTGCCTGCTTCCATTTCTCTCAGGCAAGGTCTTTTGACACTGGTAGCAAGTGTCACTACTCGAGTTCAGTCTTGCAACGAGCTACTCCATACTTCTGAGAGAGTGCTTTGCTCGAGTTCTCAGAGATCGACTCTAAGGGGCACCCAAGCACTCCTGAGCACGTGTGCGCTGTCAACCATCGTGCACATGTCTACGCATGGTGTCCCTCATAACGCTGACAGCTGACACGCATCATTCTCTTACGTCGCCCAGCAGGTGAAGAAACGGAGGCTCAACGATGAGAAGGGCCCAAAGTCACGCAACTGCTGAAGGTCAAAGCCTCGGTCGGAACACTCCTTGGGGCTATTTGAAGCCATGTTTCATCCCCGGTCAGATGTGCTTTCCTGAAGAGCATCCAAGTCCGTGGCGTGCGTCATCACACTTGTCCTGGAATCTCTAAGCAGAAGGGGAAGAAAGAATCAGGCCTCAAGCCCTGCGAGCTCAGATACAGGAGCCAGCCCAGGTGACTCCTCCCGCAGCTCATTCCAAGTCGGTGCTTCTCCCCTCTCCTGCTCTCTGCACCTTATGAGAATCGTTTCCCTGGGGACCCTGGAGTCTGGGTGACGTGGACACATGGAGAGAGGGAAGCACTGTCCACTGGAACCCCCCATTTTCTCTTCATGAAGTCTGATGGTTTCCTCACAAGCAGGCAGGACACAGAGCTGGAGCCCCCCTTGTTTGCTTCTGTTGGAATTGGGGAAAACCCAAACACACGGGCCCTGCTTTCCTACTGCTTCAGGCTGAATGTGGCTCTGGCTCAAGGTCAGACCTTTGCTGTGTTTCAGAGGTCTCCCAGAGAGCCAGTCAGCCTTCTGGTGTCGATTCCCTGCAAGCAATGCTCTCTGTGTACCCCGAGCGGCCCAGACCTTCCCCCACCCACAGGAACATCCTGAAACACTTGCTTCACACCCTCCACACCCAGCACCGTCCGGAATGCTTGCTTGGGACCATCCCAGATGCCAAGGTTCTAAGTCCAAAGTCAGGAGCGGCTTTGGAAACCTGAGGCAGCCAGGCCTCGTGCTGGGGAGGTGGGATCAGGGTCACAGGAAAGGTACCGTCATCCCCACGTGCTGCCAATCCGAGAAGGCAGTCACCAGTCCAGGGCTGAGTAAAGCCTGAAATTTGAGGAAGGCCAGGTGCATCCTATTGTGACTAGGGCCTAATTAAGGGAGCCAATCCAAGGCCACCTCATGGCCTGGGACAGGGATTCGTGATGTATAAAAGGTGTGCAGGCTCTGAGCATCCCAACCCCTTCAGCATCTCCAAGCTCCAGGCGCTGGTGAATTAGGGTAAGTCTGGCAAAGGAGTGGCTCTCCTGGAAGCCTGGCTCCACATGGTCCCCCACTCTGCTGGGAGCTGGGGCTGGAGTTCTGGCTGGTTTGTCAGAGCGAAAGGCCTCGTTCGGGCATCTCTCTCCTCCGTATCACTTGGGACCAGCCTATCCCGGGCTACGAGTCAACAGCTGGAGGGTGTGGGGAGGTGGGCTGAGAAGAGAACCAAGGGTTGGCCAGGAGCCCCGTATCTGTGGCTCCAGCTGGGGTGTGTGCTGTGCGTGGCCAGCGGCAGAGCAGGACTGAGGAGGAGAGAGAGGCACCAGCTCAGGGCACACCTGCCCTTAAGGGCAAGATGAATGCAAGGATGGATGAGAGCTCCTCAAGGAGCAGGGGTGCAGAGGCCCCAAGGAGCTCAGAGCAGTGGGGACAAGGGCATGTGGCCCCGTGGCCCGGTCCTGCTCTGGGAGTCAGGGAGCACTCTTTCCACCTCCCCGTGCTGTGTGCCTGGGCCTCAATTGCCTCCATCTCTGCCTTTCACTTCCCTCAACTGTCCGTTTAAATGGAGGTAAAAGGTCTTCCTGTCCTGGATTCCCCTTTTCGATGAATTCTCTTCAAGAGTGCTTAAGATGCTCCTTTGAAATTGTTAGACATTTATTTCATAAGTCGAAATCTTTGTACCAGGACTCGTCACGAGCTGCTCCTCGTGTCTGTGTGTGTGTGTGCACGTGTGCCTGTGGGTATGTCCGTATGCACAGACACATATATATCGACATACGTATGTATATATCTATGTACGTGTGTGTGTCTTTTTGGAGCTCATTGAATCCTTACAAAAACATGAAGCAAAGGACACAGAAGGGAAGCACCTGGCTCAAAGTCACACTGCGGATCCATTGTTTAGCCAGGACTTCGATCCCAGGAAATCTTATTCTGGATTCCACAGATGTTTCCGTGGCACTATATTCCTTGGTGTTCTCTTTCTCCCCGTCTTTCCTTCTTCCTCTCTCTCTCTCTCCCCCTCCCTTTTTCCATCTTTCTATGGTTTCTGCTACAGGTCTCCCTTTGCTTCTCCTTGCGCCCTTTTCCCCCCTTCCTTTGATTTCCTTCCTTCCTTCCATGTGTATGTATTGCTCTCAAAACCAAATTGCTTACAACGTATATGTACAATGTAGACGGACACACAGACATGAATATAGGCACCTTCCATGGGTGAAGCCACCAGGGCCAAGTCAACAAGGGGAAGGTGTGAGTGAGGCAGGATGTTCTCTTGGGCCGATTCTCTCTAAGGCTTCTGTGTCTTTCCACTTCCAGTGCACATTCGGACCAGAATGTCTCAGCAGAAGCAGAAGCAGTGCTGCCCGCCCCAGCTGTGCTGCCCCCTGCCAAAACACTGCTGCCCTGCACCCCAGCTGTGCTGCCCTCCAATGCAGCAGTGCTGCCCCGTGCCAAAGCTGTGCTGTCCCCCACCCCAGCCGTGCTGCCCCGTGCCAAAGCTGTGCTGTCCCCCACCCGAGCCGTGCTGCCCCGTGCCAAAGCTGTGCTGCCCACCACCCAAAGAGTGCTAACTGCGCCTCAGCACACCAAGCAGCCTTGCCAGCCTCCACCCAACTTCAAGGAGCCCTGTGCCCTCGAGTGCCAACAGGGGTGCCCATACCCTCGGCAGTGCCACAAGACAAAGCACAAGGAAGCCCGGGCATGTGACCAGAGGCCTAGCCCCCGGCAGCACAGACAGCAGGAAGCCCACTCCCCTCTCTCCGCCAGCCAGCGGCCAGCCCCCCTCACCCCAGCTTCAGGATGCAGCCACACTTCGGGGAAAGGCAGCCCCAGGACGGCAGCTTCCTGGATCTCCAGGTCTTATTCATGAGCAGCTGCAGTTTCCATCTCAGATGAGCATCTGGTTCGAAACCGACGAATCATCTTTGCTGACCTGTAGCCACTTGGCCCTGTCGGCTTCTTGGACACTTCGCTAGCGCGCCCGCACACTCTTTCCTATCACCCTTCATTTCTGCTCCTGGTTTCCAAACAATTAAACACAATTCCTCTGGCATTAAGGTCTCGGTTCGATGATTTCATCCGGCAGTTGTAAATTCCTGCAGCGTTTGTATCCTGCTCCCTAACCCAGGACCTCAGAAGAGCTGGGCGTGTGGGTGCAGGTAGAGGAGAAGGCATGGGAGAGGCACTTCCGAGTGGAGGCGCATTTGCCAGTGTCCTGCCAGGTGAGGAGGGGAGGTGGGGGCTTCTGCGGCTGCTGACACATCCCCACGTCCATGGAAAATGAGAACACCCCTTGCAAACAGGGGAGATGATGCCCGTCTAGAAAACGGAGCCGCAGAAAGAGTAAGGGAACCCCCAGCCAAGAGCTACAAAGTCGAGTCAAGGCAAAGAAACTGAAATGCAGAGGACACCCTCCAAGGGCTGGTGGGTCCAAATGAATGGAGGAGAGGCCTCACCAATTCTCCCACAGGAGAAAGCAAAGAGCACAGTGTCTTCAAGCCAACCACAGGGGTTCCTTGGAGAAAGTCTATGCACCAATCATATTGACAGCACACACACAACCACTCTCAACATCTGATTCACCTCATCGCCCCCATTGTTTCTCCCGCTTGGGACTCTCCTGGGCTCTTTGGCCCTCACTGCCCTCTTCCTTTCGAGTTCCTGAATTCTGGGGGAAACAGCCAGCCCACACGGAATCCCAACTTCTTTCTGTTACTGCCACTACACTCAGCCCTTTCCAGCAAATCCTTCTCTCACCAAACAACCCACTCATTGGTCTCTGGGAATCACTTTTCGGACACCTGCCTCCAATTTCAGGCCTCTGGGCTTCAGGAGAGTCCCTGAAATCCAGAGGAAGAACCCAAAAAGAGCCAGAGAAGAGCACACCATCCGCTCAAAGTCTGCATTATCCCCCGGCATATATGCAAGTCGCTGGAGAATTCAGAGTTAGCTGAAGATGCGCAAGCTTCAGCATTGCTTCCTTGGTCGGCTGGTCTCTTCTTCCCCCATCGTGTCTTTCCTTGCCTTTCAGCTATGCTCCATCCATCCACCTCTTTGTCCATCACCAAACCATCCGTGCCATCCAGTAGTCCAGCACTGCATCCTCGCTAAGTCACTCCCCCTCCGCCGTGCTTCGAATGGCATGGGTGCTGTGAAAACACAGTAAAACACTGCGCTGCGGGTCTCCTGGTTTGATTACCTGCGTTAGAAGCCCAAGCAAGGACCCCCAAGACACCAAAACACAGCTAGACCACATGGCACCTACTTAATGGGTGGCTCGGATGCTCCGGAACTTCATTCATGCCCTCAGAATTCAGAGGAGACAGAGAGAGTACCCCGGGGGCTGTTGAGGGGAGGAAGGACATCGTGGCCATCTCTGCTGTCATGGCACCCACCACAGGGCTTCCAGCAAAGTCTGTCCATGAGGAAGAGCTGGAGAAGGGCGGTTCAGAGTGGAAGGACGGTGGGATTCGGCGACACAGGGAAGATCGCATCCCAGGACTGGTTACAGCAGGAGCTAACGCTGCGAGTGCCAGGTGTGCCCAGGAGGCCAGCCCTCCCACGTCTCCGCCCAGGGCCACGAGGGTGAGAGCACGTGGCCTCTGCAGCCCCCCACCCCAGCTGAACACCACAGAAAGGGTCAGGCTGGCTCCAGGCTCCTGACCTGTGTTTCAGAATCATTTCCCCCGCAGGACTGCATTCAACGCAACTCAAGTATCACACAAGAAATGTACTGAAAAGCTGAATACAGTTGAACGGGGCTCCCTGATGAGGAGGAGCACATGGAGACATTGCCCCACACTCAGACACCTCACTAAGCACCGCTTCCAAATAGCGGCTCTCTGGCCTCCTCTATATGACCTTCCCCCACATCTCTCCTTTGGGTTCTTGCTGTCTCTTTCCTCACCCTTCCTCACTCAGCCACTTGAGAGAAGGTGTCCTGTTGTCTCTCTGGGCTCCTCTTAATTGTCTACACCACTAATGACCATAAACAGCACGTGTGCACAGGTGCTTCGGTGCTGACCGAATAGGGGAATTTTCTTGTATCCCATCGTCCTGGGTTTGGGTCAGATAACTTCCCTAGGTCTCACTCTTCTCATCTGTAGAGTGGGGAGAATAATGCCTGCCTCCTGGGGTTGGAGGGGAGGGATGTTCAAGGAGACAACGTAACTACGCAGGGAGGAGCACGTCACCCATAGCAGGTGTTGGACCAATGTTCGCTCTTGCTTCTATATTATTCACCACTTTCTGACAGACAGCAAGACCCTCCCCTGATTGCCACCAGCTTGAGGACATGGGCTCCACACCTTTAATGGACAAAGGTGTGAGGGGCAGGACGCATCCTGATGGAAAGGACAAGGACCAATTGTGCAGGGCAAAGGGTCTGAGGGGTGTTCACAGGCAGCAACGAGACTGAGCCTAAGCCGGCATCACCCCATATGCTGGTTTCCCTTTTCTTGCTGTATCTTCCCTATTGCAACCCCCACCCACGCTGGCTCCTGCTCTGGAGGCAGTCGTGGGCGCCTCTGGCTCACAGGGATTTTTCCCTTCGGTTTACACAGACAGGCATGACTTCTGGAGACATACCCAGCTCCCTGGAAGAGGCTAGTAAGCTGAGGAAGCGGGTACCGGGCACAGCGTGTGCCAAGCCCTCACACACACTGATGCCACCCTATGGAAGTCGGTCCTGCTCTTCCTATTAGAGGCTGGGGTGCAGTGCAGAGACACTCTTTACTTGCTCACAGGAGCTACAGCTTGTTGGTGGGGGTGCTGATAAACTAGACATGGTCCGGACATGTTGGAGCATGGCAAGTGCTCTGACCGTCTCCCTGGCTGAAAGAAGCATCAAGCCTGCATCGCAGCTTTCCAGAACGTACAATGCACCAATCCCTTGGGAGCACAAAGGCAGCAGGTTCCCAGAGTCACCCACCCACACGTGTTGGTACAGGGGAACCACTCGTGCATGTTCACACACTCACAGAGGTGTCACACACCGGGTTGTTATTCTGCAGTAACGAGTATTCTGCAAGTTTAGAGACTGACCATGACCACTGAGAATAAAAGCTGGGGCAGCATCCCAGAGGCCCCAGGGACCACAGGCATCGGCCTGCAAGCTTCTGGATGCTGAGGACTGAGCTGGACACAGGCCAGGCTGGGGGCAAGGGGGCTGGCAGGCAGTGGATTTGGCGCAGAGGCTCTTTGACCCCTGTTACACAGGGTGTTTCAACGTTTGAACTATGCATTCAGCAACACTTCAGCATACTGGGGACTATGAGCCCTGGGCACACTCACTCGTGCACACTCCAGATCATATTCCCACACATGTTCCTTCCTGAGGCCTCCCACGAGGCCACGGCTCACCCCAGGCTGACACGCAATCCCATGCTGTCCATCACCCGGAAATAGTGCTTCACACACCAACACGTACTCACACACCCCTGCATGCACCAGCACACATGTGCACATTCGCATGCCTGCTCACGTGCATGGCCCCAGAGCATAGAGTCCAGACCGTTCCCCAGGCTGCTGCAGCATTCCAGCAGGTTGTCTGCCCATGGACCTCGAGTGACTTTCCAAGCACAGAGATCCCAGGATGCAGGGCATGAGGCTGAGGGCTTGCAAAGAAGTGTGCCTTCCTCAGGGAAGAATACAGTCACATCTTCCAGACACAAGCATTCTCTAGAGGGTTGTAAGGTGCAAGAAAATGAACACACGCGCATGCTGGAGCCCGGCAGAGCTAGTTCAAATCCTCTCTTCCCTACTAGGCACTGAGCAGCCCGAGCCAACGTACCCTTTACCTGGAAATGCGAATAACTCACATGTCTAGGCCTGAGGTGAAACTCAAGCACAGTTTCTGACAGGTCCTGGAGGCCTGCCTCTCCCTTGTGCCCCCTCCACAAGCCCCCTGGCAAAGGAAGGACATCACTCAGCCACCCCACTGCTGGGCACCCACCCGGCTGTGACGCAGGGACTCCCCGCTCGGGATGATTTCAGCAGGGAGGCTGTAGCTCCAGCCACCAGGAATCCTGTGTCAGGAGCCCTGTCTGTGGGTGGGGCCCCATTTGGTCAGCTCTGCCTTTCCCTGCATGTCTGTGCATGGCCCCAGCCTGGGATTCCTTCCCAGATGCCTGGCACAGAAGACCCAGTGGGCGTGGCCGGTGCCCAGCTCAGCTGACACCTCTTGGGTCACTGTGGTGCCTTCCATCTTACTGTGTGTGTGAGTGTGTGTGTGTGTGTGTGTGTGTGTGTGTGTGTGTCCACGAGAGGCAGGCGGGCTTGGAGATAGAAAAACCGTGATCCTAGTGGAAGTCAGTGAACAGGACCACTCCAAATGCCCAGGATAAGTGCTTCCTTTTCTCTGCGCTCTACATAACCCCTACCATCTGTTCTCTGGTAATAGAAACAATACCACCTAATGCATGCTTGAGATACCTGACTGCCCCACAAAACATTTGCTCTGGGTACTAGGGGCTTATTCTAGAAACGATGGACAGGATGGAACACCAAAACCTCATGCATTAGCTGATGTTCCCGTTTTCTCCAGTTACGCAGCGTTGCTACAGCAACATTTGGGTTTGAGCTCTTCAGCTCATCCTCAACACACCACAGAAAAGGATCCAAACAGTTGGAAGGAGAAGGTGCCCAAGAGGCTGTGAAGCAGTGGACGGAACAGCGAGAGTCTGGCCCTCCTTGCCCACCACCGTACCCAGGGCCCAGAGCGTGGCCTGAGAGCACGGCTTCTTGAGGAATGAGTGCTTGTCCCAGGATGACTGCCCCTCATAGTCTTTCTTCTCGGCCCCTGGGCACACGAGCTGAAGTCCCTCGCCAAGGCTCTCGGCTTGTTTCTCTCAGAGGGACACCAAGCGGAAGGGATTCCTGTCTCTGAATAGCCTGCACTCTTCTGACCTCCCTCAGTGCCTTGCCCATGCACAGCCGGACCTCCCAGCGAGTCCCGGCGCAGAGACGGTGCGTTTCCAAGCCTGTCCCCTGTCGTGTTGCAATGTGAATGCCAAGATCTAGGGATGTTGTCAGGCTTTGAGCAGACCTGTGGCTAAACCCCAGGTCTGGGCTGGGAAATGTGCTCTTCTCAGGACTAGCTTGCCTGCTTCCATTTCTCTCAGGCAAGGTCTTTTGACACTGGTAGCAAGTGTCACTACTCGAGTTCAGTCTTGCAACGAGCTACTCCATACTTCTGAGAGAGTGCTTTGCTCGAGTTCTCAGAGATCGACTCTAAGGGGCACCCAAGCACTCCTGAGCACGTGTGCGCTGTCAACCATCGTGCACATGTCTACGCATGGTGTCCCTCATAACGCTGACAGCTGACACGCATCATTCTCTTACGTCGCCCAGCAGGTGAAGAAACGGAGGCTCAACGATGAGAAGGGCCCAAAGTCACGCAACTGCTGAAGGTCAAAGCCTCGGTCGGAACACTCCTTGGGGCTATTTGAAGCCATGTTTCATCCCCGGTCAGATGTGCTTTCCTGAAGAGCATCCAAGTCCGTGGCGTGCGTCATCACACTTGTCCTGGAATCTCTAAGCAGAAGGGGAAGAAAGAATCAGGCCTCAAGCCCTGCGAGCTCAGATACAGGAGCCAGCCCAGGTGACTCCTCCCGCAGCTCATTCCAAGTCGGTGCTTCTCCCCTCTCCTGCTCTCTGCACCTTATGAGAATCGTTTCCCTGGGGACCCTGGAGTCTGGGTGACGTGCACACATGGAGAGAGGGAAGCACTGTCCACTGGAACCCCCCATTTTCTCTTCATGAAGTCTGATGGTTTCCTCACAAGCAGGCAGGACACAGAGCTGGAGCCCCCCTTGTTTGCTTCTGTTGGAATTGGGGAAAACCCAAACACACGGGCCCTGCTTTCCTACTGCTTCAGGCTGAATGTGGCTCTGGCTCAAGGTCAGACCTTTGCTGTGTTTCAGAGGTCTCCCAGAGAGCCAGTCAGCCTTCTGGTGTCGATTCCCTGCAAGCAATGCTCTCTGTGTACCCCGAGCGGCCCAGACCTTCCCCCACCCACAGGAACATCCTGAAACACTTGCTTCACACCCTCCACACCCAGCACCGTCCGGAATGCTTGCTTGGGACCATCCCAGATGCCAAGGTTCTAAGTCCAAAGTCAGGAGCGGCTTTGGAAACCTGAGGCAGCCAGGCCTCGTGCTGGGGAGGTGGGATCAGGGTCACAGGAAAGGTACCGTCATCCCCACGTGCTGCCAATCCGAGAAGGCAGTCACCAGTCCAGGGCTGAGTAAAGCCTGAAATTTGAGGAAGGCCAGGTGCATCCTATTGTGACTAGGGCCTAATTAAGGGAGCCAATCCAAGGCCACCTCATGGCCTGGGACAGGGATTCGTGATGTATAAAAGGTGTGCAGGCTCTGAGCATCCCAACCCCTTCAGCATCTCCAAGCTCCAGGCGCTGGTGAATTAGGGTAAGTCTGGCAAAGGAGTGGCTCTCCTGGAAGCCTGGCTCCACATGGTCCCCCACTCTGCTGGGAGCTGGGGCTGGAGTTCTGGCTGGTTTGTCAGAGCGAAAGGCCTCGTTCGGGCATCTCTCTCCTCCGTATCACTTGGGACCAGCCTATCCCGGGCTACGAGTCAACAGCTGGAGGGTGTGGGGAGGTGGGCTGAGAAGAGAACCAAGGGTTGGCCAGGAGCCCCGTATCTGTGGCTCCAGCTGGGGTGTGTGCTGTGCGTGGCCAGCGGCAGAGCAGGACTGAGGAGGAGAGAGAGGCACCAGCTCAGGGCACACCTGCCCTTAAGGGCAAGATGAATGCAAGGATGGATGAGAGCTCCTCAAGGAGCAGGGGTGCAGAGGCCCCAAGGAGCTCAGAGCAGTGGGGACAAGGGCATGTGGCCCCGTGGCCCGGTCCTGCTCTGGGAGTCAGGGAGCACTCTTTCCACCTCCCCGTGCTGTGTGCCTGGGCCTCAATTGCCTCCATCTCTGCCTTTCACTTCCCTCAACTGTCCGTTTAAATGGAGGTAAAAGGTCTTCCTGTCCTGGATTCCCCTTTTCGATGAATTCTCTTCAAGAGTGCTTAAGATGCTCCTTTGAAATTGTTAGACATTTATTTCATAAGTCGAAATCTTTGTACCAGGACTCGTCACGAGCTGCTCCTCGTGTCTGTGTGTGTGTGTGTGCACGTGTGCCTGTGGGTATGTCCGTATGCACAGACACATATATATCGACATACGTATGTATATATCTATGTACGTGTGTGTGTCTTTATGGAGTTTTATATGCTCATTGAATCCTTACAAAAACATGAAGCAAAGGACACAGAAGGGAAGCACCTGGCTCAAAGTCACACTGCGGATCCATTGTTTAGCCAGGACTTCGATCCCAGGAAATCTTATTCTGGATTCCACAGATGTTTCCGTGGCACTATATTCCTTGGTGTTCTCTTTCTCCCCGTCTTTCCTTCTTCCTCTCTCTCTCTCTCCCCCTCCCTTTTTCCATCTTTCTATGGTTTCTGCTACAGGTCTCCCTTTGCTTCTCCTTGCGCCCTTTTCCCCCCTTCCTTTGATTTCCTTCCTTCCTTCCATGTGTATGTATTGCTCTCAAAACCAAATTGCTTACAACGTATATGTACAATGTAGACGGACACACAGACATGAATATAGGCACCTTCCATGGGTGAAGCCACCAGGGCCAAGTCAACAAGGGGAAGGTGTGAGTGAGGCAGGATGTTCTCTTGGGCCGATTCTCTCTAAGGCTTCTGTGTCTTTCCACTTCCAGTGCACATTCGGACCAGAATGTCTCAGCAGAAGCAGAAGCAGTGCTGCCCGCCCCAGCTGTGCTGCCCCCTGCCAAAACAGTGCTGCCCTGCACCCCAGCTGTGCTGCCCTCCAATGCAGCAGTGCTGCCCCGTGCCAAAGCTGTGCTGTCCCCCACCCGAGCCGTGCTGCCCCGTGCCAAAGCTGTGCTGCCCACCACCCAAAGAGTGCTAACCGCGCCGCAGCACACCAAGCAGCCTTGCCAGCCTCCACCCAACTTCAAGGAGCCCTGTGCCCTCGAGTGCCAACAGGGGTGCCCATACCCTCGGCAGTGCCACAAGACAAAGCACAAGGAAGCCCGGGCATGTGACCAGAGGCCTAGCCCCCGGCAGCACAGACAGCAGGAAGCCCACTCCCCTCTCTCCACCAGCCAGCGGCCAGCCCCCCTCACCCCAGCTTCAGGATGCAGCCACGCTTCGGGGAAAGGCAGCCCCAGGACGGCAGCTTCCTGGATCTCCAGGTCTTATTCATGAGCAGCTGCAGTTTCCATCTCAGATGAGCATCTGGTTCGAAACCGACGAATCATCTTTGCTGACCTGTAGCCACTTGGCCCTGTCGGCTTCTTGGACACTTCGCTAGCGCGCCCGCACACTCTTTCCTATCACCCTTCATTTCTGCTCCTGGTTTCCAAACAATTAAACACAATTCCTCTGGCATTAAGGTCTCGGTTCGATGATTTCATCCGGCAGTTGTAAATTCCTGCAGCGTTTGTATCCTGCTCCCTAACCCAGGACCTCAGAAGAGCTGGGCGTGTGGGTGCAGGTAGAGGAGAAGGCATGGGAGAGGCACTTCCGAGTGGAGGCGCATTTGCCAGTGTCCTGCCAGGTGAGGAGGGGAGGTGGGGGCTTCTGCGGCTGCTGACACATCCCCACGTCCATGGAAAATGAGAACACCCCTTGCAAACAGGGGAGATGATGCCCGTCTAGAAAACGGAGCCGCAGAAAGAGTAAGGGAACCCCCAGCCAAGAGCTACAAAGTCGAGTCAAGGCAAAGAAACTGAAATGCAGAGGACACCCTCCAAGGGCTGGTGGGTCCAAATGAATGGAGGAGAGGCCTCACCAATTCTCCCACAGGAGAAAGCAAAGAGCACAGTGTCTTCAAGCCAACCACAGGGGTTCCTTGGAGAAAGTCTATGCACCAATCATATTGACAGCACACACACAACCACTCTCAACATCTGATTCACCTCATCGCCCCCATTGTTTCTCCCGCTTGGGACTCTCCTGGGCTCTTTGGCCCTCACTGCCCTCTTCCTTTCGAGTTCCTGAATTCTGGGGGAAACAGCCAGCCCACACGGAATCCCAACTTCTTTCTGTTACTGCCACTACACTCAGCCCTTTCCAGCAAATCCTTCTCTCACCAAACAACCCACTCATTGGTCTCTGGGAATCACTTTTCGGACACCTGCCTCCAATTTCAGGCCTCTGGGCTTCAGGAGAGTCCCTGAAATCCAGAGGAAGAACCCAAAAAGAGCCAGAGAAGAGCACACCATCCGCTCAAAGTCTGCATTATCCCCCGGCATATATGCAAGTCGCTGGAGAATTCAGAGTTAGCTGAAGATGCGCAAGCTTCAGCATTGCTTCCTTGGTCGGCTGGTCTCTTCTTCCCCCATCGTGTCTTTCCTTGCCTTTCAGCTATGCTCCATCCATCCACCTCTTTGTCCATCACCAAACCATCCGTGCCATCCAGTAGTCCAGCACTGCATCCTCGCTAAGTCACTCCCCCTCCGCCGTGCTTCGAATGGCATGGGTGCTGTGAAAACACAGTAAAACACTGCGCTGCGGGTCTCCTGGTTTGATTACCTGCGTTAGAAGCCCAAGCTAGCACCCCCAAGACACCAAAACACAGCTAGACCACATGGCACCTACTTAATGGGTGGCTCGGATGCTCCGGAACTTCATTCATGCCCTCAGAATTCAGAGGAGACAGAGAGAGTACCCCGGGGGCTGTTGAGGGGAGGAAGGACATCGTGGCCATCTCTGCTGTCATGGCACCCACCACAGGGCTTCCAGCAAAGTCTGTCCATGAGGAAGAGCTGGAGAAGGGCGGTTCAGAGTGGAAGGACGGTGGGATTCGGCGACACAGGGAAGATCGCATCCCAGGACTGGTTACAGCAGGAGCTAACGCTGCGAGTGCCAGGTGTGCCCAGGAGGCCAGCCCTCCCACGTCTCCGCCCAGGGCCACGAGGGTGAGAGCACGTGGCCTCTGCAGCCCCCCACCCCAGCTGAACACCACAGAAAGGGTCAGGCTGGCTCCAGGCTCCTGACCTGTGTTTCAGAATCATTTCCCCCGCAGGACTGCATTCAACGCAACTCAAGTATCACACAAGAAATGTACTGAAAAGCTGAATACAGTTGAACGGGGCTCCCTGATGAGGAGGAGCACATGGAGACATTGCCCCACACTCAGACACCTCACTAAGCACCGCTTCCAAATAGCGGCTCTCTGGCCTCCTCTATATGACCTTCCCCCACATCTCTCCTTTGGGTTCTTGCTGTCTCTTTCCTCACCCTTCCTCACTCAGCCACTTGAGAGAAGGTGTCCTGTTGTCTCTCTGGGCTCCTCTTAATTGTCTACACCACTAATGACCATAAACAGCACGTGTGCACAGGTGCTTCGGTGCTGACCGAATAGGGGAATTTTCTTGTATCCCATCGTCCTGGGTTTGGGTCAGATAACTTCCCTAGGTCTCACTCTTCTCATCTGTAGAGTGGGGAGAATAATGCCTGCCTCCTGGGGTTGGAGGGGAGGGATGTTCAAGGAGACAACGTAACTACGCAGGGAGGAGCACGTCACCCATAGCAGGTGTTGGACCAATGTTCGCTCTTGCTTCTATATTATTCACCACTTTCTGACAGACAGCAAGACCCTCCCCTGATTGCCACCAGCTTGAGGACATGGGCTCCACACCTTTAATGGACAAAGGTGTGAGGGGCAGGACGCATCCTGATGGAAAGGACAAGGACCAATTGTGCAGGGCAAAGGGTCTGAGGGGTGTTCACAGGCAGCAACGAGACTGAGCCTAAGCCGGCATCACCCCATATGCTGGTTTCCCTTTTCTTGCTGTATCTTCGCTATTGCAACCCCCACCCATGCTGGCTCCTGCTCTGGAGGCAGTCCTGGGCGCCTCTGGCTCACAGGGATTTTTCCCTTCGGTTTACACAGACAGGCATGACTTCTGGAGACATACCCAGCTCCCTGGAAGAGGCTAGTAAGCTGAGGAAGCGGGTACCGGGCACAGCGTGTGCCAAGCCCTCACACACACTGATGCCACCCTATGGAAGTCGGTCCTGCTCTTCCTATTAGAGGCTGGGGTGCAGTGCAGAGACACTCTTTACTTGCTCACAGGAGCTACAGCTTGTTGGTGGGGGTGCTGATAAACTAGACATGGTCCGGACATGTTGGAGCATGGCAAGTGCTCTGACCGTCTCCCTGGCTGAAAGAAGCATCAAGCCTGCATCGCAGCTTTCCAGAACGTACAATGCACCAATCCCTTGGGAGCACAAAGGCAGCAGGTTCCCAGAGTCACCCACCCACACGTGTTGGTACAGGGGAACCACTCGTGCATGTTCACACACTCACAGAGGTGTCACACACCGGGTTGTTATTCTGCAGTAACGAGTATTCTGCAAGTTTAGAGACTGACCGTGACCACTGAGAATAAAAGCTGGGGCAGCATCCCAGAGGCCCCAGGGACCACAGGCATCGGCCTGCAAGCTTCTGGATGCTGAGGACTGAGCTGGACACAGGCCAGGCTGGGGGCAAGGGGGCTGGCAGGCAGTGGATTTGGCGCAGAGGCTCTTTGCCCCCTGTTACACAGGGTGTTTCAACGTTTGAACTATGCATTCAGCAACACTTCAGCATACTGGGGACTATGAGCCCTGGGCACACTCACTCGTGCACACTCCAGATCATATTCCCACACATGTTCCTTCCTGAGGCCTCCCACGAGGCCACGGCTCACCCCAGGCTGACACGCAATCCCATGCTGTCCATCACCCGGAAATAGTGCTTCACACACCAACACGTACTCACACACCCCTGCATGCACCAGCACACATGTGCACATTCGCATGCCTGCTCACGTGCATGGCCCCAGAGCATAGAGTCCAGACCGTTCCCCAGGCTGCTGCAGCATTCCAGCAGGTTGTCTGCCCATGGACCTCGAGTGACTTTCCAAGCACAGAGATCCCAGGATGCAGGGCATGAGGCTGAGGGCTTGCAAAGAAGTGTGCCTTCCTCAGGGAAGAATACAGTCACATCTTCCAGACACAAGCATTCTCTAGAGGGTTGTAAGGTGCAAGAAAATGAACACACGCGCATGCTGGAGCCCGGCAGAGCTAGTTCAAATCCTCTCTTCCCTACTAGGCACTGAGCAGCCCGAGCCAACGTACCCTTTACCTGGAAATGCGAATAACTCACATGTCTAGGCCTGAGGTGAAACTCAAGCACAGTTTCTGACAGGTCCTGGAGGCCTGCCTCTCCCTTGTGCCCCCTCCACAAGCCCCCTGGCAAAGGAAGGACATCACTCAGCCACCCCACTGCTGGGCACCCACCCGGCTGTGACGCAGGGACTCCCCGCTCGGGATGATTTCAGCAGGGAGGCTGTAGCTCCAGCCACCAGGAATCCTGTGTCAGGAGCCCTGTCTCTGGGTGGGGCCCCATTTGGTCAGCTCTGCCTTTCTCTGCATGTCTGTGCATGGCCCCAGCCTGGGATTCCTTCCCAGATGCCTGGCACAGAAGACCCAGTGGGTGTGGCCGGTGCCCAGCTCAGCTGACACCTCTTGGGTCACTGTGGTGCCTTCCATCTTACTGTGTGTGTGAGTGTGTGTGTGTGTGTGTGTGTGTGTGTGTGTGTCCACGAGAGGCAGGCGGGCTTGGAGATAGAAAAACCGTGATCCTAGTGGAAGTCAGTGAACAGGACCACTCCAAATGCCCAGGATAAGTGCTTCCTTTTCTCTGCACTCTACATAACCGCTACCATCTGTTCTCTGGTAATAGAAACAATACCACCTAATGTATGCTTGAGATACCTGACTGCCCCACAAAACATTTGCTCTGGGTACTAGGGGCTTATTCTAGAAACGATGGACAGGATGGAACACCAAAACCTCATGCATTAGCTGATGTTCCCGTTTTCTCCAGTTACGCAGCGTTGCTACAGCAACATTTGGGTTTGAGCTCTTCAGCTCATCCTCAACACACCACAGAAAAGGATCCAAACAGTTGGAAGGAGAAGGTGCCCAAGAGGCTGTGAAGCAGTGGACGGAACAGCGAGAGTCTGGCCCTCCTTGCCCACCACCATTCCCAGGGCCCAGAGCGTGGCCTGAGAGCACGGCTTCTTGAGGAATGAGTGCTTGTCCCAGGATGACTGCCCCTCATAGTCTTTCTTCTCGGCCCCTGGGCACACGAGCTGAAGTCCCTCGCCAAGGCTCTCGGCTTGTTTCTCTCAGAGGGACACCAAGCGGAAGGGATTCCTGTCTCTGAATAGCCTGCACTCTTCTGACCTCCCTCAGTGCCTTGCCCATGCACAGCCGGACCTCCCAGCGAGTCCCGGCGCAGAGACGGTGCGTTTCCAAGCCTGTCCCCTGTCGTGTTGCAATGTGAATGCCAAGATCTAGGGATGTTGTCAGGCTTCGAGCAGACCTGTGGCTAAACCCCAGGTCTGGGCTGGGAAATGTGCTCTTCTCAGGACTAGCTTGCCTGCTTCCATTTCTCTCAGGCAAGGTCTTTTGACACTGGTAGCAAGTGTCACTACTCGAGTTCAGTCTTGCAACGAGCTACTCCATACTTCTGAGAGAGTGCTTTGCTCGAGTTCTCAGAGATCGACTCTAAGGGGCACCCAAGCACTCCTGAGCACGTGTGCACTGTCAACCATCGTGCACATGTCTACGCATGGTGTCCCTCATAACGCTGACAGCTGACACGCATCATTCTCTTACGTCGCCCAGCAGGTGAAGAAACGGAGGCTCAACGATGAGAAGGGCCCAAAGTCACGCAACTGCTGAAGGTCAAAGCCTCGGTCGGAACACTCCTTGGGGCTATTTGAAGCCATGTTTCATCCCCGGTCAGATGTGCTTTCCTGAAGAGCATCCAAGTCCGTGGCGTGCGTCATCACACTTGTCCTGGAATCTCTAAGCAGAAGGGGAAGAAAGAATCAGGCCTCAAGCCCTGCGAGCTCAGATACAGGAGCCAGCCCAGGTGACTCCTCCCGCAGCTCATTCCAAGTCGGTGCTTCTCCCCTCTCCTGCTCTCTGCACCTTATGAGAATCGTTTCCCTGGGGACCCTGGAGTCTGGGTGACGTGCACACATGGAGAGAGGGAAGCACTGTCCACTGGAACCCCCCATTTTCTCTTCATGAAGTCTGATGGTTTCCTCACAAGCAGGCAGGACACAGAGCTGGAGCCCCCCTTGTTTGCTTCTGTTGGAATTGGGGAAAACCCAAACACACGGGCCCTGCTTTCCTACTGCTTCAGGCTGAATGTGGCTCTGGCTCAAGGTCAGACCTTTGCTGTGTTTCAGAGGTCTCCCAGAGAGCCAGTCAGCCTTCTGGTGTCGATTCCCTGCAAGCAATGCTCTCTGTGTACCCCGAGCGGCCCAGACCTTCCCCCACCCACAGGAACATCCTGAAACACTTGCTTCACACCCTCCACACCCAGCACCGTCCGGAATGCTTGCTTGGGACCATCCCAGATGCCAAAGTTCTAAGTCCAAAGTCAGGAGCGGCTTTGGAAACCTGAGGCAGCCAGGCCTCGTGCTGGGGAGGTGGGATCAGGGTCACAGGAAAGGTACCGTCATCCCCACGTGCTGCCAATCCGAGAAGGCAGTCACCAGTCCAGGGCTGAGTAAAGCCTGAAATTTGAGGAAGGCCAGGTGCATCCTATTGTGACTAGGGCCTAATTAAGGGAGCCAATCCAAGGCCACCTCATGGCCTGGGACAGGGATTCGTGATGTATAAAAGGTGTGCAGGCTCTGAGCATCCCAACCCCTTCAGCATCTCCAAGCTCCAGGCGCTGGTGAATTAGGGTAAGTCTGGCAAAGGAGTGGCTCTCCTGGAAGCCTGGCTCCACATGGTCCCCCACTCTGCTGGGAGCTGGGGCTGGAGTTCTGGCTGGTTTGTCAGAGCGAAAGGCCTCGTTCGGGCATCTCTCTCCTCCGTATCACTTGGGACCAGCCTATCCCGGGCTACGAGTCAACAGCTGGAGGGTGTGGGGAGGTGGGCTGAGAAGAGAACCAAGGGTTGGCCAGGAGCCCCGTATCTGTGGCTCCAGCTGGGGTGTGTGCTGTGCGTGGCCAGCGGCAGAGCAGGACTGAGGAGGAGAGAGAGGCACCAGCTCAGGGCACACCTGCCCTTAAGGGCAAGATGAATGCAAGGATGGATGAGAGCTCCTCAAGGAGCAGGGGTGCAGAGGCCCCAAGGAGCTCAGAGCAGTGGGGACAAGGGCATGTGGCCCCGTGGCCCGGTCCTGCTCTGGGAGTCAGGGAGCACTCTTTCCACCTCCCCGTGCTGTGTGCCTGGGCCTCAATTGCCTCCATCTCTGCCTTTCACTTCCCTCAACTGTCCGTTTAAATGGAGGTAAAAGGTCTTCCTGTCCTGGATTCCCCTTTTCGATGAATTCTCTTCAAGAGTGCTTAAGATGCTCCTTTGAAATTGTTAGACATTTATTTCATAAGTCGAAATCTTTGTACCAGGACTCGTCACGAGCTGCTCCTCGTGTCTGTGTGTGTGTGTGTGCACGTGTGCCTGTGGGTATGTCCGTATGCACAGACACATATATATCGACATACGTATGTATATATCTATGTACGTGTGTGTGTCTTTATGGAGTTTTATATGCTCATTGAATCCTTACAAAAACATGAAGCAAAGGACACAGAAGGGAAGCACCTGGCTCAAAGTCACACTGCGGATCCATTGTTTAGCCAGGACTTCGATCCCAGGAAATCTTATTCTGGATTCCACAGATGTTTCCGTGGCACTATATTCCTTGGTGTTCTCTTTCTCCCCGTCTTTCCTTCTTCCTCTCTCTCTCTCTCCCCCTCCCTTTTTCCATCTTTCTATGGTTTCTGCTACAGGTCTCCCTTTGCTTCTCCTTGCGCCCTTTTCCCCCCTTCCTTTGATTTCCTTCCTTCCTTCCATGTGTATGTATTGCTCTCAAAACCAAATTGCTTACAACGTATATGTACAATGTAGACGGACACACAGACATGAATATAGGCACCTTCCATGGGTGAAGCCACCAGGGCCAAGTCAACAAGGGGAAGGTGTGAGTGAGGCAGGATGTTCTCTTGGGCCGATTCTCTCTAAGGCTTCTGTGTCTTTCCACTTCCAGTGCACATTCGGACCAGAATGTCTCAGCAGAAGCAGAAGCAGTGCTGCCCGCCCCAGCTGTGCTGCCCCCTGCCAAAACAGTGCTGCCCTGCACCCCAGCTGTGCTGCCCTCCAATGCAGCAGTGCTTCCCTGCACCCCAGCTGTGCTGCCCTCCAATGCAGCAGTGCTGCCCCGTGCCAAAGCTGTGCTGTCCCCCACCCCAGCCGTGCTGCCCCGTGCCAAAGCTGTGCTGTCCCCCACCCGAGCCGTGCTGCCCCGTGCCAAAGCTGTGCTGCCCACCACCCAAAGAGTGCTAACTGTGCCGCAGCACACCAAGCAGCCTTGCCAGCCTCCACCCAACTTCAAGGAGCCCTGTGCCCTCGAGTGCCAACAGGGGTGCCCATACCCTCGGCAGTGCCACAAGACAAAGCACAAGGAAGCCCGGGCATGTGACCAGAGGCCTAGCCCCCGGCAGCACAGACAGCAGGAAGCCCACTCCCCTCTCTCCGCCAGCCAGCGGCCAGCCCCCCTCACCCCAGCTTCAGGATGCAGCCACGCTTCGGGGAAAGGCAGCCCCAGGACGGCAGCTTCCTGGATCTCCAGGTCTTATTCATGAGCAGCTGCAGTTTCCATCTCAGATGAGCATCTGGTTCGAAACCGACGAATCATCTTTGCTGACCTGTAGCCACTTGGCCCTGTCGGCTTCTTGGACACTTCGCTAGCGCGCCCGCACACTCTTTCCTATCACCCTTCATTTCTGCTCCTGGTTTCCAAACAATTAAACACAATTCCTCTGGCATTAAGGTCTCGGTTCGATGATTTCATCCGGCAGTTGTAAATTCCTGCAGCGTTTGTATCCTGCTCCCTAACCCAGGACCTCAGAAGAGCTGGGCGTGTGGGTGCAGGTAGAGGAGAAGGCATGGGAGAGGCACTTCCGAGTGGAGGCGCATTTGCCAGTGTCCTGCCAGGTGAGGAGGGGAGGTGGGGGCTTCTGCGGCTGCTGACACATCCCCACGTCCATGGAAAATGAGAACACCCCTTGCAAACAGGGGAGATGATGCCCGTCTAGAAAACGGAGCCGCAGAAAGAGTAAGGGAACCCCCAGCCAAGAGCTACAAAGTCGAGTCAAGGCAAAGAAACTGAAATGCAGAGGACACCCTCCAAGGGCTGGTGGGTCCAAATGAATGGAGGAGAGGCCTCACCAATTCTCCCACAGGAGAAAGCAAAGAGCACAGTGTCTTCAAGCCAACCACAGGGGTTCCTTGGAGAAAGTCTATGCACCAATCATATTGACAGCACACACACAACCACTCTCAACATCTGATTCACCTCATCGCCCCCATTGTTTCTCCCGCTTGGGACTCTCCTGGGCTCTTTGGCCCTCACTGCCCTCTTCCTTTCGAGTTCCTGAATTCTGGGGGAAACAGCCAGCCCACACGGAATCCCAACTTCTTTCTGTTACTGCCACTACACTCAGCCCTTTCCAGCAAATCCTTCTCTCACCAAACAACCCACTCATTGGTCTCTGGGAATCACTTTTCGGACACCTGCCTCCAATTTCAGGCCTCTGGGCTTCAGGAGAGTCCCTGAAATCCAGAGGAAGAACCCAAAAAGAGCCAGAGAAGAGCACACCATCCGCTCAAAGTCTGCATTATCCCCCGGCATATATGCAAGTCGCTGGAGAATTCAGAGTTAGCTGAAGATGCGCAAGCTTCAGCATTGCTTCCTTGGTCGGCTGGTCTCTTCTTCCCCCATCGTGTCTTTCCTTGCCTTTCAGCTATGCTCCATCCATCCACCTCTTTGTCCATCACCAAACCATCCGTGCCATCCAGTAGTCCAGCACTGCATCCTCGCTAAGTCACTCCCCCTCCGCCGTGCTTCGAATGGCATGGGTGCTGTGAAAACACAGTAAAACACTGCGCTGCGGGTCTCCTGGTTTGATTACCTGCGTTAGAAGCCCAAGCTAGCACCCCCAAGACACCAAAACACAGCTAGACCACATGGCACCTACTTAATGGGTGGCTCGGATGCTCCGGAACTTCATTCATGCCCTCAGAATTCAGAGGAGACAGAGAGAGTACCCCGGGGGCTGTTGAGGGGAGGAAGGACATCGTGGCCATCTCTGCTGTCATGGCACCCACCACAGGGCTTCCAGCAAAGTCTGTCCATGAGGAAGAGCTGGAGAAGGGCGGTTCAGAGTGGAAGGACGGTGGGATTCGGCGACACAGGGAAGATCGCATCCCAGGACTGGTTACAGCAGGAGCTAACGCTGCGAGTGCCAGGTGTGCCCAGGAGGCCAGCCCTCCCACGTCTCCGCCCAGGGCCACGAGGGTGAGAGCACGTGGCCTCTGCAGCCCCCCACCCCAGCTGAACACCACAGAAAGGGTCAGGCTGGCTCCAGGCTCCTGACCTGTGTTTCAGAATCATTTCCCCCGCAGGACTGCATTCAACGCAACTCAAGTATCACACAAGAAATGTACTGAAAAGCTGAATACAGTTGAACGGGGCTCCCTGATGAGGAGGAGCACATGGAGACATTGCCCCACACTCAGACACCTCACTAAGCACCGCTTCCAAATAGCGGCTCTCTGGCCTCCTCTATATGACCTTCCCCCACATCTCTCCTTTGGGTTCTTGCTGTCTCTTTCCTCACCCTTCCTCACTCAGCCACTTGAGAGAAGGTGTCCTGTTGTCTCTCTGGGCTCCTCTTAATTGTCTACACCACTAATGACCATAAACAGCACGTGTGCACAGGTGCTTCGGTGCTGACCGAATAGGGGAATTTTCTTGTATCCCATCGTCCTGGGTTTGGGTCAGATAACTTCCCTAGGTCTCACTCTTCTCATCTGTAGAGTGGGGAGAATAATGCCTGCCTCCTGGGGTTGGAGGGGAGGGATGTTCAAGGAGACAACGTAACTACGCAGGGAGGAGCACGTCACCCATAGCAGGTGTTGGACCAATGTTCGCTCTTGCTTCTATATTATTCACCACTTTCTGACAGACAGCAAGACCCTCCCCTGATTGCCACCAGCTTGAGGACATGGGCTCCACACCTTTAATGGACAAAGGTGTGAGGGGCAGGACGCATCCTGATGGAAAGGACAAGGACCAATTGTGCAGGGCAAAGGGTCTGAGGGGTGTTCACAGGCAGCAACGAGACTGAGCCTAAGCCGGCATCACCCCATATGCTGGTTTCCCTTTTCTTGCTTTATCTTCCCTATTGCAACCCCCACCCACGCTGGATCCTGCTCTGGAGGCAGTCCTGGGCGCCTCTGGCTCACAGGGATTTTTCCCTTCGGTTTACACAGACAGGCATGACTTCTGGAGACATACCCAGCTCCCTGGAAGAGGCTAGTAAGCTGAGGAAGCGGGTACCGGGCACAGCGTGTGCGAAGCCCTCACACACACTGATGCCACCCTATGGAAGTCGGTCCTGCTCTTCCTATTAGAGGCTGGGGTGCAGTGCAGAGACACTCTTTACTTGCTCACAGGAGCTACAGCTTGTTGGTGGGGGTGCTGATAAACTAGACATGGTCCGGACATGTTGGAGCATGGCAAGTGCTCTGACCGTCTCCCTGGCTGAAAGAAGCATCAAGCCTGCATCGCAGCTTTCCAGAACGTACAATGCACCAATCCCTTGGGAGCACAAAGGCAGCAGGTTCCCAGAGTCACCCACCCACACGTGTTGGTACAGGGGAACCACTCGTGCATGTTCACACACTCACAGAGGTGTCACACACCGGGTTGTTATTCTGCAGTAACGAGTATTCTGCAAGTTTAGAGACTGACCGTGACCACTGAGAATAAAAGCTGGGGCAGCATCCCAGAGGCCCCAGGGACCACAGGCATCGGCCTGCAAGCTTCTGGATGCTGAGGACTGAGCTGGACACAGGCCAGGCTGGGGGCAAGGGGGCTGGCAGGCAGTGGATTTGGCGCAGAGGCTCTTTGACCCCTGTTACACAGGGTGTTTCAACGTTTGAACTATGCATTCAGCAACACTTCAGCATACTGGGGACTATGAGCCCTGGGCACACTCACTCGTGCACACTCCAGATCATATTCCCACACATGTTCCTTCCTGAGGCCTCCCACGAGGCCACGGCTCACCCCAGGCTGACACGCAATCCCATGCTGTCCATCACCCGGAAATAGTGCTTCACACACCAACACGCACTCACACACCCCTGCATGCACCAGCACACATGTGCACATTCGCATGCCTGCTCACGTGCATGGCCCCAGAGCATAGAGTCCAGACCGTTCCCCAGGCTGCTGCAGCATTCCAGCAGGTTGAATGCCCATGGACCTCCAGTGACTTTCCAAGCACAGAGATCCCAGGATGCAGGGCATGAGGCTGAGGGCTTGCAAAGAAGTGTGCCTTCCTCAGGGAAGAATACAGTCACATCTTCCAGACACAAGCATTCTCTAGAGGGTTGTAAGGTGCAAGAAAATGAACACACGCGCATGCTGGAGCCCGGCAGAGCTAGTTCAAATCCTCTCTTCCCTACTAGGCACTGAGCAGCCCGAGCCAACGTACCCTTTACCTGGAAATGCGAATAACTCACATGTCTAGGCCTGAGGTGAAACTCAAGCACAGTTTCTGACAGGGCCTGGAGGCCTGCCTCTCCCTTGTGCCCCCTCCACAAGCCCCCTGGCAAAGGAAGGACATCACTCAGCCACCCCACTGCTGGGCACCCACCCGGCTGTGACGCAGGGACTCCCCGCTCGGGATGATTTCAGCAGGGAGGCTGTAGCTCCAGCCACCAGGAATCCTGTGTCAGGAGCCCTGTCTGTGGGTGGGGCCCCATTTGGTCAGCTCTGCCTTTCCCTGCATGTCTGTGCATGGCCCCAGCCTGGGATTCCTTCCCAGATGCCTGGCACAGAAGACCCAGTGGGCGTGGCGGTGCCCAGCTCAGCTGACACCTCTTGGGTCACTGTGGTGCCTTCCATCTTACTGTGTGTGTGAGTGTGTGTGTGTGTGTGTGTGTGTGTGTCCACGAGAGGCAGGCGGGCTTGGAGATAGAAAAACCGTGATCCTAGTGGAAGTCAGTGAACAGGACCACTCCAAATGCCCAGGATAAGTGCTTCCTTTTCTCTGTGCTCTACATAACCCCTACCATCTATACTCTGGTAATAGAAACAATACCACCTAATGCATGCTTGAGATACCTGACTGCCCCACAAAACATTTGCTCTGGGTACTAGGGGCTTATTCTAGAAACGATGAACAGGATGGAACACCAAAACCTCATGCATTAGCTGATGTTCCCGTTTTCTCCAGTTACGCAGCGTTGCTACAGCAACATTTGGGTTTGAGCTCTTCAGCTCATCCTCAACACACCACAGAAAAGGATCCAAACAGTTGGAAGGAGAAGGTGCCCAAGAGGCTGTGAAGCAGTGGACGGAACAGCGAGAGTCTGGCCCTCCTTGCCCACCACCATTCCCAGGGCCCAGAGCGTGGCATGAGAGCACGGCTTCTTGAGGAATGAGTCCTTGTCCCAGGATGACTGCCCCTCATAGTCTTTCTTCTCGGCCCCTGGGCACACGAGCTGAAGTCCCTCGCCAAGGCTCTCGGCTTGTTTCTCTCAGAGGGACACCAAGCGGAAGGGATTCCTGTCTCTGAATAGCCTGCACTCTTCTGACCTCCCTCAGTGCCTTGCCCATGCACAGCCGGACCTCCCAGCGAGTCCCGGCGCAGAGACGGTGCGTTTCCAAGCCTGTGCCCTGTCGTGTTGCAATGTGAATGCCAAGATCTAGGGATGTTGTCAGGCTTCGAGCAGACCTGTGGCTAAACCCCAGGTCTGGGCTGGGAAATGTGCTCTTCTCAGGACTAGCTTGCCTGCTTCCATTTCTCTCAGGCAAGGTCTTTTGACACTGGTAGCAAGTGTCACTACTCGAGTTCAGTCTTGCAACGAGCTACTCCATATTTCTGAGAGTGTGCTTTGCTCGAGTTCTCAGAGATCGACTCTAAGGGGCACCCAAGCACTCCTGAGCACGTGTGCGCCGTACGCCATCATGCACATGTCTACGCATGGTGTCCATCATAACGCTGACAGCTGACACGCATCATTCTCTTACGTCGCCCAGCAGGTGAGGAAACGGAGGCTCAACGATGAGAAGGGCCCAAAGTCACGCAACTGCTGAAGGTCAAAGCTTCAGTCGGAACACTCCATGGGGCTATTTGAAGCCATGTTTCATCCCCGGTCAGATGTTCTTTCCTGAAGAGCATCCAAGTCCGTGGCGTGCGTCATCACACTTGTCCTGGAATCTCTAAGCAGAAGGGGAAGAAAGAATCAGGCCTCAAGCCCTGCGAGCTCAGATACAGGAGCCAGCCCAGGTGACTCCTCCCGCAGCTCATTCCAAGTCGGTGCTTCTCCCCTCTCCTGCTCTCTGCACCTTATGAGAATCGTTTCCCTGGGGACCCTGGAGTCTGGGTGACGTGCACACATGGAGAGAGGGAAGCACTGTCCACTGGAACCCCCCATTTTCTCTTCATGAAGTCTGATGGTTTCCTCACAAGCAGGCAGGACACAGAGCTGGAGCCCCCCTTGTTTGCTTCTGTTGGAATTGGGGAAAACCCAAACACACGGGCCCTGCTTTCCTACTGCTTCAGGCTGAATGTGGCTCTGGCTCAAGGTCAGACCTTTGCTGTGTTTCAGAGGTCTCCCAGAGAGCCAGTCAGCCTTCTGGTGTCGATTCCCTGCAAGCAATGCTCTCTGTGTACCCTGAGCGGCCCAGACCTTCCCCCACCCACAGGAACATCCTGAAACACTTGCTTCACACCCTCCACACCCAGCAGCGTCCGGAATGCTTGCTTGGGACCATCCCAGATGCCAAGGTTCTAAGTCCAAAGTCAGGAGCGGCTTTGGAAACCTGAGGCAGCCAGGCCTCGTGCTGGGGAGGTGGGATCAGGGTCACAGGAAAGGTACCGTCATCCCCACGTGCTGCCAATCCGAGAAGGCAGTCACCAGTCCAGGGCTGAGTAAAGCCTGAAATTTGAGGAAGGCCAGGTGCATCCTATTGTGACGAGGGCCTAATTAAGGGAGCCAATCCAAGGCCACCTCATGGCCTGGGACAGGGATTCGTGATGTATAAAAGGTGTGCAGGCTCTGAGCATCCCAACCCCTTCAGCATCTCCAAGCTCCAGGCGCTGGTGAATTAGGGTAAGTCTGGCAAAGGAGTGGCTCTCCTGGAAGCCTGGCTCCACATGGTGCCCCACTCTGCTGGGAGCTGGGGCTGGAGTTCTGGCTGGTTTGTCAGAGCGAAAGGCCTCGTTCGGGCATCTCTCTCCTCCGTATCACTTGGGACCAGCCTATCCCGGGCTACGAGTCAACAGCTGGAGGGTGTGGGGAGGTGGGCTGAGAAGAGAACCAAGGGTTGGCCAGGAGCCCCGTATCTGTGGCTCCAGCTGGGGTGTGTGCTGTGCGTGGCCAGCGGCAGAGCAGGACTGAGGAGGAGAGAGAGGCACCAGCTCAGGGCACACCTGCCCTTAAGGGCAAGATGAATGCAAGGATGGATGAGAGCTCCTCAAGGAGCAGGGGTGCAGAGGCCCCAAGGAGCTCAGAGCAGTGGGGACAAGGGCATGTGGCCCCGTGGCCCGGTCCTGCTCTGGGAGTCAGGGAGCACTCTTTCCACCTCCCCGTGCTGTGTGCCTGGGCCTCAATTGCCTCCATCTCTGCCTTTCACTTCCCTCAACTGTCCGTTTAAATGGAGGTAAAAGGTCTTCCTGTCCTGGATTCCCCTTTTCGGTGAATTCTCTTCAAGAGTGCTTAAGATGCTCCTTTGAAATTGTTAGACATTTATTTCATAAGTCGAAATCTTTGTACCAGGACTCGTCACGAGCTGCTCCTCGTGTCTGTGTGTGTGTGTGCGCGTGTGCCTGTGGGTGTGTCCGTATGCACAGACACATATATATCGACATACGTATGTATATATCTATGTACGTGTGTGTGTCTTTATGGAGTTTTATATGCTCATTGAATCCTTACAAAAACATGAAGCAAAGGACACAGAAGGGAAGCACCTGGCTCAAAGTCACACTGCGGATCCATTGTTTAGCCAGGACTTCGATCCCAGGAAATCCTATTCTGGATTCCACAGATGTTTCCGTGGCACTATATTCCTTGGTGTTCTCTTTCTCCCCGTCTTTCCTTCTTCCTCTCTCTCTCTCTCCCCCTCCCTTTTTCCATCTTTCTATGGTTTCTGCTACAGGTCTCCCTTTGCTTCTCCTTGCGCCCTTTTCCCCCCTTCCTTTGATTTCCTTCCTTCCTTCCATGTGTATGTATTGCTCTCAAAACCAAATTGCTTACAACGTATATGTACAATGTAGACGGACACACAGACATGAATATAGGCACCTTCCATGGGTGAAGCCACCAGGGCCAAGTCAACAAGGGGAAGGTGTGAGTGAGGCAGGATGTTCTCTTGGGCCGATTCTCTCTAAGGCTTCTGTGTCTTTCCACTTCCAGTGCACATTCGGACCAGAATGTCTCAGCAGAAGCAGAAGCAGTGCTGCCCGCCCCAGCTGTGCTGCCCCCTGCCAAAACAGTGCTGCCCTGCACCCCAGCTGTGCTGCCCTCCAATGCAGCAGTGCTTCCCTGCACCCCAGCTGTGCTGCCCTCCAATGCAGCAGTGCTGCCCCGTGCCAAAGCTGTGCTGTCCCCCACCCCAGCCGTGCTGCCCCGTGCCAAAGCTGTGCTGTCCCCCACCCGAGCCGTGCTGCCCCGTGCCAAAGCTGTGCTGCCCACCACCCAAAGAGTGCTAACCGCGCCGCAGCACACCAAGCAGCCTTGCCAGCCTCCACCCAACTTCAAGGAGCCCTGTGCCCTCGAGTGCCAACAGGGGTGCCCATACCCTCGGCAGTGCCACAAGACAAAGCACAAGGAAGCCCGGGCATGTGACCAGAGGCCTAGCCCCCGGCAGCACAGACAGCAGGAAGCCCACTCCCCTCTCTCCGCCAGCCAGCGGCCAGCCCCCCTCACCCCAGCTTCTGGATGCAGCCACGCTTCGGGGAAAGGCAGCCCCAGGACGGCAGCTTCCTGGATCTCCAGGTCTTATTCATGAGCAGCTGCAGTTTCCATCTCAGATGAGCATCTGGTTCGAAACCGACGAATCATCTTTGCTGACCTGTAGCCACTTGGCCCTGTCGGCTTCTTGGACACTTCGCTAGCGCGCCCGCACACTCTTTCCTATCACCCTTCATTTCTGCTCCTGGTTTCCAAACAATTAAACACAATTCCTCTGGCATTAAGGTCTCGGTTCGATGATTTCATCTGGCAGTTGTAAATTCCTGCAGCGTTTGTATCCTGCTCCCTAACCCAGGACCTCAGAAGAGCTGGGCGTGTGGGTGCAGGTAGAGGAGAAGGCATGGGAGAGGCACTTCCGAGTGGAGGCGCATTTGCCAGTGTCCTGCCAGGTGAGGAGGGGAGGTGGGGGCTTCTGCGGCTGCTGACACATCCCCACGTCCATGGAAAATGAGAACACCCCTTGCAAACAGGGGAGATGATGCTCGTCTAGAAAACGGAGCCGCAGAAAGAGTAAGGGAACCCCCAGCCAAGAGCTACAAAGTCGAGTCAAGGCAAAGAAACTGAAATGCAGAGGACACCCTCCAAGGGCTGGTGGATCCAAATAAATGGAGGAGAGGCCTCACCAATTCTCCCACAGGAGAAAGCAAAGAGCACAGTGTCTTCAAGCCAACCACAGGGGTTCCTTGGAGAAAGTCTATGCACCAATCATATTGACAGCACACACACAACCACTCTCAACATCTGATTCACCTCATCGCCCCCATTGTTTCTCCCGCTTGGGACTCTCCTGGGCTCTTTGGCCCTCACTGCCCTCTTCCTTTCGAGTTCCTGAATTCTGGGGGAAACAGCCAGCCCACACAGAATCCCAACTTCTTTCTGTTACTGCCACTACACTCAGCCCTTTCCAGCAAATCCTTCTCTCACCAAACAACCCACTCATTGGTCTCTGGGAATCACTTTTCGGACACCTGCCTCCAATTTCAGGCCTCTGGGCTTCAGGAGAGTCCCTGAAATCCAGAGGAAGAACCCAAAAAGAGCCAGAGAAGAGCACACCATCCGCTCAAAGTCTGCATTATCCCCCGGCATATATGCAAGTCGCTGGAGAATTCAGAGTTAGCTGAAGATGCGCAAGCTTCAGCATTGCTTCCTTGGTCGGCTGGTCTCTTCTTCCCCCATCGTGTCTTTCCTTGCCTTTCAGCTATGCTCCATCCATCCACCTCTTTGTCCATCACCAAACCATCCGTGCCATCCAGTAGTCCAGCACTGCATCCTCGCTAAGTCACTCCCCCTCCGCCGTGCTTCGAATGGCATGGGTGCTGTGAAAACACAGTAAAACACAGTGCTGCAGGTCTCCTGGTTTGATAACCTGCGTTAGAAGCCCAAGCTAGCACCCCCAAGACACCAAAACACAGCTAGACCACATGGCACCTACTTAATGGGTGGCTCGGATGCTCCGGAACTTCATTCATGCCCTCAGAATTCAGAGGAGACAGAGAGAGTACCCCGGGGGCTGTTGAGGGGAGGAAGGACATCGTGGCCATCTCTGCTGTCATGGCACCCACCACAGGGCTTCCAGCAAAGTCTGTCCATGAGGAAGAGCTGGAGAAGGGCGGTTCAGAGTGGAAGGACGGTGGGATTCAGCGACACAGGGAAGATCGCATCCCAGGACTGGTTACAGCAGGAGCTAACGCTGCGAGTGCCAGGTGTGCCCAGGAGGCCAGCCCTCCCACGTCTCCGCCCAGGGCCACGAGGGTGAGAGCACGTGGCCTCTGCAGCCCCCCACCCCAGCTGAACACCACAGAAAGGGTCAGGCTGGCTCCAGGCTCCTGACCTGTGTTTCAGAATCATTTCCCCCGCAGGACTGCATTCAACGCAACTCAAGTATCACACAAGAAATGTACTGAAAAGCTGAATACAGTTGAACGGGGCTCCCTGATGAGGAGGAGCACATGGAGACATTGCCCCACACTCAGACACCTCACTAAGCACCGCTTCCAAATAGCGGCTCTCTGGCCTCCTCTATATGACCTTCCCCCACATCTCTCCTTTGGGTTCTTGCTGTCTCTTTCCTCACCCTTCCTCACTCAGCCACTTGAGAGAAGGTGTCCTGTTGTCTCTCTGGGCTCCTCTTAATTGTCTACACCACTAATGACCATAAACAGCACGTGTGCACAGGTGCTTCGGTGCTGACCGAATAGGGGAATTTTCTTGTATCCCATCGTCCTGGGTTTGGGTCAGATAACTTCCCTAGGTCTCACTCTTCTCATCTGTAGAGTGGGGAGAATAATGCCTGCCTCCTGGGGTTGGAGGGGAGGGATGTTCAAGGAGACAACGTAACTACGCAGGGAGGAGCACGTCACCCATAGCAGGTGTTGGACCAATGTTCGCTCTTGCTTCTATATTATTCACCACTTTCTGACAGACAGCAAGACCCTCCCCTGATTGCCACCAGCTTGAGGACATGGGCTCCACACCTTTAATGGACAAAGGTGTGAGGGGCAGGACGCATCCTGATGGAAAGGACAAGGACCAATTGTGCAGGGCAAAGGGTCTGAGGGGTGTTCACAGGCAGCAACGAGACTGAGCCTAAGCCGGCATCACCCCATATGCTGGTTTCCCTTTTCTTGCTGTATCTTCCCTATTGCAACCCCCACCCACGCTGGCTCCTGCTCTGGAGGCAGTCCTGGGCGCCTCTGGCTCACAGGGATTTTTCCCTTCGGTTTACACAGACAGGCATGACTTCTGGAGACATACCCAGCTCCCTGGAAGAGGCTAGTAAGCTGAGGAAGCGGGTACCGGGCACAGCGTGTGCCAAGCCCTCACACACACTGATGCCACCCTATGGAAGTCGGTCCTGCTCTTCCTATTAGAGGCTGGGGTGCAGTGCAGAGACACTCTTTACTTGCTCACAGGAGCTACAGCTTGTTGGTGGGGGTGCTGATAAACTAGACATGGTCCGGACATGTTGGAGCATGGCAAGTGCTCTGACCGTCTCCCTGGCTGAAAGAAGCATCAAGCCTGCATCGCAGCTTTCCAGAACGTACAATGCACCAATCCCTTGGGAGCACAAAGGCAGCAGGTTCCCAGAGTCACCCACCCACACGTGTTGGTACAGGGGAACCACTCGTGCATGTTCACACACTCACAGAGGTGTCACACACCGGGTTGTTATTCTGCAGTAACGAGTATTCTGCAAGTTTAGAGACTGACCATGACCACTGAGAATAAAAGCTGGGGCAGCATCCCAGAGGCCCCAGGGACCACAGGCATCGGCCTGCAAGCTTCTGGATGCTGAGGACTGAGCTGGACACAGGCCAGGCTGGGGGCAAGGGGGCTGGCAGGCAGTGGATTTGGCGCAGAGGCTCTTTGCCCCCTGTTACACAGGGTGTTTCAACGTTTGAACTATGCATTCAGCAACACTTCAGCATACTGGGGACTATGAGCCCTGGGCACACTCACTCGTGCACACTCCAGATCATATTCCCACACATGTTCCTTCCTGAGGCCTCCCACGAGGCCACGGCTCACCCCAGGCTGACACGCAATCCCATGCTGTCCATCACCCGGAAATAGTGCTTCACACACCAACACGTACTCACACACCCCTGCATGCACCAGCACACATGTGCACATTCGCATGCCTGCTCACGTGCATGGCCCCAGAGCATAGAGTCCAGACCGTTCCCCAGGCTGCTGCAGCATTCCAGCAGGTTGTCTGCCCATGGACCTCCAGTGACTTTCCAAGCACAGAGATCCCAGGATGCAGGGCATGAGGCTGAGGGCTTGCAAAGAAGTGTGCCTTCCTCAGGGAAGAATACAGTCACATCTTCCAGACACAAGCATTCTCTAGAGGGTTGTAAGGTGCAAGAAAATGAACACACGCGCATGCTGGAGCCCGGCAGAGCTAGTTCAAATCCTCTCTTCCCTACTAGGCACTGAGCAGCCCGAGCCAACGTACCCTTTACCTGGAAATGCGAATAACTCACATGTCTAGGCCTGAGGTGAAACTCAAGCACAGTTTCTGACAGGTCCTGGAGGCCTGCCTCTCCCTTGTGCCCCCTCCACAAGCCCCCTGGCAAAGGAAGGACATCACTCAGCCACCCCACTGCTGGGCACCCACCCGGCTGTGACGCAGGGACTCCCCGCTCGGGATGATTTCAGCAGGGAGGCTGTAGCTCCAGCCACCAGGAATCCTGTGTCAGGAGCCCTGTCTGTGGGTGGGGCCCCATTTGGTCAGCTCTGCCTTTCCCTGCATGTCTGTGCATGGCCCCAGCCTGGGATTCCTTCCCAGATGCCTGGCACAGAAGACCCAGTGGGCGTGGCCGGTGCCCAGCTCAGCTGACACCTCTTGGGTCACTGTGGTGCCTTCCATCTTACTGTGTGTGTGAGTGTGTGTGTGTGTGTGTGTGTGTGTGTGTGTGTGTCCACGAGAGGCAGGCGGGCTTGGAGATAGAAAAACCGTGATCCTAGTGGAAGTCAGTGAACAGGACCACTCCAAATGCCCAGGATAAGTGCTTCCTTTTCTCTGCGCTCTACATAACCCCTACCATCTGTTCTCTGGTAATAGAAACAATACCACCTAATGTATGCTTGAGATACCTGACTGCCCCACAAAACATTTGCTCTGGGTACTAGGGGCTTATTCTAGAAACGATGGACAGGATGGAACACCAAAACCTCATGCATTAGCTGATGTTCCCGTTTTCTCCAGTTACGCAGCGTTGCTACAGCAACATTTGGGTTTGAGCTCTTCAGCTCATCCTCAACACATCACAGAAAAGGATCCAAACAGTTGGAAGGAGAAGGTGCCCAAGAGGCTGTGAAGCAGTGGACGGAACAGCGAGAGTCTGGCCCTCCTTGCCCACCACCATTCCCAGGGCCCAGAGCGTGGCCTGAGAGCACGGCTTCTTGAGGAATGAGTGCTTGTCCCAGGATGACTGCCCCTCATAGTCTTTCTTCTCGGCCCCTGGGCACACGAGCTGAAGTCCCTCGCCAAGGCTCTCGGCTTGTTTCTCTCAGAGGGACACCAAGCGGAAGGGATTCCTGTCTCTGAATAGCCTGCACTCTTCTGACCTCCCTCAGTGCCTTGCCCATGCACAGCCGGACCTCCCAGCGAGTCCCGGCGCAGAGACGGTGCGTTTCCAAGCCTGTCCCCTGTCGTGTTGCAATGTGAATGCCAAGATCTAGGGATGTTGTCAGGCTTTGAGCAGACCTGTGGCTAAACCCCAGGTCTGGGCTGGGAAATGTGCTCTTCTCAGGACTAGCTTGCCTGCTTCCATTTCTCTCAGGCAAGGTCTTTTGACACTGGTAGCAAGTGTCACTACTCGAGTTCAGTCTTGCAACGAGCTACTCCATACTTCTGAGAGTGTGCTTTGCTCGAGTTCTCAGAGATCGACTCTAAGGGGCACCCAAGCACTCCTGAGCACGTGTGCGCTGTCAACCATCGTGCACATGTCTACGCATGGTGTCCCTCATAACGCTGACAGCTGACACGCATCATTCTCTTACGTCGCCCAGCAGGTGAAGAAACGGAGGCTCAACGATGAGAAGGGCCCAAAGTCACGCAACTGCTGAAGGTCAAAGCCTCGGTCGGAACACTCCTTGGGGCTATTTGAAGCCATGTTTCATCCCCGGTCAGATGTGCTTTCCTGAAGAGCATCCAAGTCCGTGGCGTGCGTCATCACACTTGTCCTGGAATCTCTAAGCAGAAGGGGAAGAAAGAATCAGGCCTCAAGCCCTGCGAGCTCAGATACAGGAGCCAGCCCAGGTGACTCCTCCCGCAGCTCATTCCAAGTCGGTGCTTCTCCCCTCTCCTGCTCTCTGCACCTTATGAGAATCGTTTCCCTGGGGACCCTGGAGTCTGGGTGACGTGGACACATGGAGAGAGGGAAGCACTGTCCACTGGAACCCCCCATTTTCTCTTCATGAAGTCTGATGGTTTCCTCACAAGCAGGCAGGACACAGAGCTGGAGCCCCCCTTGTTTGCTTCTGTTGGAATTGGGGAAAACCCAAACACACGGGCCCTGCTTTCCTACTGCTTCAGGCTGAATGTGGCTCTGGCTCAAGGTCAGACCTTTGCTGTGTTTCAGAGGTCTCCCAGAGAGCCAGTCAGCCTTCTGGTGTCGATTCCCTGCAAGCAATGCTCTCTGTGTACCCCGAGCGGCCCAGACCTTCCCCCACCCACAGGAACATCCTGAAACACTTGCTTCACACCCTCCACACCCAGCAGCGTCCGGAATGCTTGCTTGGGACCATCCCAGATGCCAAGGTTCTAAGTCCAAAGTCAGGAGCGGCTTTGGAAACCTGAGGCAGCCAGGCCTCGTGCTGGGGAGGTGGGATCAGGGTCACAGGAAAGGTACCGTCATCCCCACGTGCTGCCAATCCGAGAAGGCAGTCACCAGTCCAGGGCTGAGTAAAGCCTGAAATTTGAGGAAGGCCAGGTACATCCTATTGTGACGAGGGCCTAATTAAGGGAGCCAATCCAAGGCCACCTCATGGCCTGGGACAGGGATTCGTGATGTATAAAAGGTGTGCAGGCTCTGAGCATCCCAACCCCTTCAGCATCTCCAAGCTCCAGGCGCTGGTGAATTAGGGTAAGTCTGGCAAAGGAGTGGCTCTCCTGGAAGCCTGGCTCCACATGGTCCCCCACTCTGCTGGGAGCTGGGGCTGGAGCTCTGGCTGGTTGGTCAGAGCGAAAGGCCTCGTTCGGGCATCTCTCTCCTCCGTATCACTTGGGACCAGCCTATCCCGGGCTACGAGTCAACAGCTGGAGGGTGTGGGGAGGTGGGCTGAGAAGAGAACCAAGGGTTGGCCAGGAGCCCCGTATCTGTGGCTCCAGCTGGGGTGTGTGCTGTGCGTGGCCAGCGGCAGAGCAGGACTGAGGAGGAGAGAGAGGCACCAGCTCAGGGCACACCTGCCCTTAAGGGCAAGATGAATGCAAGGATGGATGAGAGCTCCTCAAGGAGCAGGGGTGCAGAGGCCCCAAGGAGCTCAGAGCAGTGGGGACAAGGGCATGTGGCCCCGTGGCCCGGTCCTGCTCTGGGAGTCAGGGAGCACTCTTTCCACCTCCCCGTGCTGTGTGCCTGGGCCTCAATTGCCTCCATCTCTGCCTTTCACTTCCCTCAACGGTCCGTTTAAATGGAGGTAAAAGGTCTTCCTGTCCTGGATTCCCCTTTTCGATGAATTCTCTTCAAGAGTGCTTAAGATGCTCCTTTGAAATTGTTAGACATTTATTTCAGAAGTCGAAATCTTTGTACCAGGACTCGTCACGAGCTGCTCCTCGTGTCTGTGTGTGTGTGTGCACGTGTGCCTGTGGGTATGTCCGTATGCACAGACACATATACATCGACATACGTATGTATATATCTATGTACGTGTGTGTGTCTTTATGGAGTTTTATATGCTCATTGAATCCTTACAAAAACATGAAGCAAAGGACACAGAAGGGAAGCACCTGGCTCAAAGTCACACTGCGGATCCATTGTTTAGCCAGGACTTCGATCCCAGGAAATCTTATTCTGGATTCCACAGATGTTTCCGTGGCACTATATTCCTTGGTGTTCTCTTTCTCCCCGTCTTTCCTTCTTCCTCTCTCTCTCTCTCCCCCTCCCTTTTTCCATCTTTCTATGGTTTCTGCTACAGGTCTCCCTTTGCTTCTCCTTGCGCCCTTTTCCCCCCTTCCTTTGATTTCCTTCCTTCCTTCCATGTGTATGTATTGCTCTCAAAACCAAATTGCTTACAACGTATATGTACAATGTAGACGGACACACAGACATGAATATAGGCACCTTCCATGGGTGAAGCCACCAGGGCCAAGTCAACAAGGGGAAGGTGTGAGTGAGGCAGGATGTTCTCTTGGGCCGATTCTCTCTAAGGCTTCTGTGTCTTTCCACTTCCAGTGCACATTCGGACCAGAATGTCTCAGCAGAAGCAGAAGCAGTGCTGCCCGCCCCAGCTGTGCTGCCCCCTGCCAAAACAGTGCTGCCCTGCACCCCAGCTGTGCTGCCCTCCAATGCAGCAGTGCTTCCCTGCACCCCAGCTGTGCTGCCCTCCAATGCAGCAGTGCTGTCCCGTGCCAAAGCTGTGCTGTCCCCCAACCCAGCCGTGCTGCCCCGTGCCAAAGCTGTGCTGTCCCCCACCCGAGCCGTGCTGCCCCGTGCCAAAGCTGTGCTGCCCACCACCCAAAGAGTGCTAACCGCGCCGCAGCACACCAAGCAGCCTTGCCAGCCTCCACCCAACTTCAAGGAGCCCTGTGCCCTCGAGTGCCAACAGGGGTGCCCATACCCTCGGCAGTGCCACAAGACAAAGCACAAGGAAGCCCGGGCATGTGACCAGAGGCCTAGCCCCCGGCAGCACAGACAGCAGGAAGCCCACTCCCCTGTCTCCGCTAGCCAGCGGCCAGCACCCCTCACCCCAGCTTCAGGATGCAGCCACGCTTCGGGGAAAGGCAGCCCCAGGACGGCAGCTTCCTGGATCTCCAGGTCTTATTCATGAGCAGCTGCAGTTTCCATCTCAGATGAGCATCTGGTTCGAAACCGACGAATCGTCTTTGCTGACCTGTAGCCACTTGGCCCTGTCGGCTTCTTGGACACTTCGCTAGCGCGCCCGCACACTCTTTCCTATCACCCTTCATTTCTGCTCCTGGTTTCCAAACAATTAAACACAATTCCTCTGGCATTAAGGTCTCGGTTCAATGATTTCATCCGGCAGTTGTAAATTCCTGCAGCGTTTGTATCCTGCTCCCTAACCCAGGACCTCAGAAGAGCTGGGCGTGTGGGTGCAGGTAGAGGAGAAGGCATGGGAGAGGCACTTCCGAGTGGAGGCGCATTTGCCAGTGTCCTGCCAGGTGAGGAGGGGAGGTGGGGGCTTCTGCGGCTGCTGACACATCCCCACGTCCATGGAAAATGAGAACACCCCTTGCAAACAGGGGAGATGATGCCCGTCTAGAAAACGGAGCCGCAGAAAGAGTAAGGGAACCCCCAGCCAAGAGCTACAAAGTCGAGTCAAGGCAAAGAAACTGAAATGCAGAGGACACCCTCCAAGGGCTGGTGGGTCCAAATGAATGGAGGAGAGGCCTCACCAATTCTCCCACAGGAGAAAGCAAAGAGCACAGTGTCTTCAAGCCAACCACAGGGGTTCCTTGGAGAAAGTCTATGCACCAATCATATTGACAGCACACACACAACCACTCTCAACATCTGATTCACCTCATCGCCCCCATTGTTTCTCCCGCTTGGGACTCTCCTGGGCTCTTTGGCCCTCACTGCCCTCTTCCTTTCGAGTTCCTGAATTCTGGGGGAAACAGCCAGCCCACACGGAATCCCAACTTCTTTCTGTTACTGCCACTACACTCAGCCCTTTCCAGCAAATCCTTCTCTCACCAAACAACCCACTCATTGGTCTCTGGGAATCACTTTTCGGACACCTGCCTCCAATTTCAGGCCTCTGGGCTTCAGGAGAGTCCCTGAAATCCAGAGGAAGAACCCAAAAAGAGCCAGAGAAGAGCACACCATCCGCTCAAAGTCTGCATTATCCCCCGGCATATATGCAAGTCGCTGGAGAGTTCAGAGTTAGCTGAAGATGCGCAAGCTTCAGCATTGCTTCCTTGGTCGGCTGGTCTCTTCTTCCCCCATCGTGTCTTTCCTTGCCTTTCAGCTATGCTCCATCCATCCACCTCTTTGTCCATCACCAAACCATCCGTGCCATCCAGTAGTCCAGCACTGCATCCTTGCTAAGTCACTCCCCCTCCGCCGTGCTTCGAATGGCATGGGTGCTGTGAAAACACAGTAAAACACAGCGCTGCAGGTCTCCTGGTTTGATAACCTGCGTTAGAAGCCCAAGCTAGCACCCCCAAGACACCAAAACACAGCTAGACCACATGGCACCTACTTAATGGGTGGCTCGGATGCTCCGGAACTTCATTCATGCCCTCAGAATTCAGAGGAGACAGAGAGAGTACCCCGGGGGCTGTTGAGGGGAGGAAGGACATCGTGGCCATCTCTGCTGTCATGGCACCCACCACAGGGCTTCCAGCAAAGTCTGTCCATGAGGAAGAGCTGGAGAAGGGCGGTTCAGAGTGGAAGGACGGTGGGATTCAGCGACACAGGGAAGATCGCATCCCAGGACTGGTTACAGCAGGAGCTAACGCTGCGAGTGCCAGGTGTGCCCAGGAGGCCAGCCCTCCCACGTCTCCGCCCAGGGCCACGAGGGTGAGAGCACGTGGCCTCTGCAGCCCCCCACCCCAGCTGAACACCACAGAAAGGGTCAGGCTGGCTCCAGGCTCCTGACCTGTGTTTCAGAATCATTTCCCCCGCAGGACTGCATTCAACGCAACTCAAGTATCACACAAGAAATGTACTGAAAAGCTGAATACAGTTGAACGGGGCTCCCTGATGAGGAGGAGCACATGGAGACATTGCCCCACACTCAGACACCTCACTAAGCACCGCTTCCAAATAGCGGCTCTCTGGCCTCCTCTATATGACCTTCCCCCACATCTCTCCTTTGGGTTCTTGCTGTCTCTTTCCTCACCCTTCCTCACTCAGCCACTTGAGAGAAGGTGTCCTGTTGTCTCTCTGGGCTCCTCTTAATTGTCTACACCACTAATGACCATAAACAGCACGTGTGCACAGGTGCTTCGGTGCTGACCGAATAGGGGAATTTTCTTGTATCCCATCGTCCTGGGTTTGGGTCAGATAACTTCCCTAGGTCTCACTCTTCTCATCTGTAGAGTGGGGAGAATAATGCCTGCCTCCTGGGGTTGGAGGGGAGGGATGTTCAAGGAGACAACGTAACTACGCAGGGAGGAGCACGTCACCCATAGCAGGTGTTGGACCAATGTTCGCTCTTGCTTCTATATTATTCACCACTTTCTGACAGACAGCAAGACCCTCCCCTGATTGCCACCAGCTTGAGGACATGGGCTCCACACCTTTAATGGACAAAGGTGTGAGGGGCAGGACGCATCCTGATGGAAAGGACAAGGACCAATTGTGCAGGGCAAAGGGTCTGAGGGGTGTTCACAGGCAGCAACGAGACTGAGCCTAAGCCGGCATCACCCCATATGCTGGTTTCCCTTTTCTTGCTGTATCTTCCCTATTGCAACCCCCACCCACGCTGGCTCCTGCTCTGGAGGCAGTCCTGGGCGCCTCTGGCTCACAGGGATTTTTCCCTTCGGTTTACACAGACAGGCATGACTTCTGGAGACATACCCAGCTCCCTGGAAGAGGCTAGTAAGCTGAGGAAGCGGGTACCGGGCACAGCGTGTGCCAAGCCCTCACACACACTGATGCCACCCTATGGAAGTCGGTCCTGCTCTTCCTATTAGAGGCTGGGGTGCAGTGCAGAGACACTCTTTACTTGCTCACAGGAGCTACAGCTTGTTGGTGGGGGTGCTGATAAACTAGACATGGTCCGGACATGTTGGAGCATGGCAAGTGCTCTGACCGTCTCCCTGGCTGAAAGAAGCATCAAGCCTGCATCGCAGCTTTCCAGAACGTACAATGCACCAATCCCTTGGGAGCACAAAGGCAGCAGGTTCCCAGAGTCACCCACCCACACGTGTTGGTACAGGGGAACCACTCGTGCATGTTCACACACTCACAGAGGCGTCACACACCGGGTTGTTATTCTGCAGTAACGAGTATTCTGCAAGTTTAGAGACTGACCGTGACCACTGAGAATAAAAGCTGGGGCAGCATCCCAGAGGCCCCAGGGACCACAGGCATCGGCCTGCAAGCTTCTGGATGCTGAGGACTGAGCTGGACACAGGCCAGGCTGGGGGCAAGGGGGCTGGCAGGCAGTGGATTTGGCGCAGAGGCTCTTTGCCCCCTGTTACACAGGGTGTTTCAACGTTTGAACTATGCATTCAGCAACACTTCAGCATACTGGGGACTATGAGCCCTGGGCACACTCACTCGTGCACACTCCAGATCATATTCCCACACATGTTCCTTCCTGAGGCCTCCCACGAGGCCACGGCTCACCCCAGGCTGACACGCAATCCCATGCTGTCCATCACCCGGAAATAGTGCTTCACACACCAACACGTACTCACACACCCCTGCATGCACCAGCACACATGTGCACATTCGCATGCCTGCTCACGTGCATGGCCCCAGAGCATAGAGTCCAGACCGTTCCCCAGGCTGCTGCAGCATTCCAGCAGGTTGTCTGCCCATGGACCTCCAGTGACTTTCCAAGCACAGAGATCCCAGGATGCAGGGCATGAGGCTGAGGGCTTGCAAAGAAGTGTGCCTTCCTCAGGGAAGAATACAGTCACATCTTCCAGACACAAGCATTCTCTAGAGGGTTGTAAGGTGCAAGAAAATGAACACACGCGCATGCTGGAGCCCGGCAGAGCTAGTTCAAATCCTCTCTTCCCTACTAGGCACTGAGCAGCCCGAGCCAACGTACCCTTTACCTGGAAATGCGAATAACTCACATGTCTAGGCCTGAGGTGAAACTCAAGCACAGTTTCTGACAGGTCCTGGAGGCCTGCCTCTCCCTTGTGCCCCCTCCACAAGCCCCCTGGCAAAGGAAGGACATCACTCAGCCACCCCACTGCTGGGCACCCACCCGGCTGTGACGCAGGGACTCCCCGCTCGGGATGATTTCAGCAGGGAGGCTGTAGCTCCAGCCACCAGGAATCCTGTGTCAGGAGCCCTGTCTGTGGGTGGGGCCCCATTTGGTCAGCTCTGCCTTTCCCTGCATGTCTGTGCATGGCCCCAGCCTGGGATTCCTTCCCAGATGCCTGGCACAGAAGACCCAGTGGGCGTGGCCGGTGCCCAGCTCAGCTGACACCTCTTGGGTCACTGTGGTGCCTTCCATCTTACTGTGTGTGTGAGTGTGTGTGTGTGTGTGTGTGTGTGTGTGTGTGTGTGTGTGTCCACGAGAGGCAGGCGGGCTTGGAGATAGAAAAACCGTGATCCTAGTGGAAGTCAGTGAACAGGACCACTCCAAATGCCCAGGATAAGTGCTTCCTTTTCTCTGCGCTCTACATAACCCCTACCATCTGTTCTCTGGTAATAGAAACAATACCACCTAATGTATGCTTGAGATACCTGACTGCCCCACAAAACATTTGCTCTGGGTACTAGGGGCTTATTCTAGAAACGATGGACAGGATGGAACACCAAAACCTCATGCATTAGCTGATGTTCCCGTTTTCTCCAGTTACGCAGCGTTGCTACAGCAACATTTGGGTTTGAGCTCTTCAGCTCATCCTCAACACACCACAGAAAAGGATCCAAACAGTTGGAAGGAGAAGGTGCCCAAGAGGCTGTGAAGCAGTGGACGGAACAGCGAGAGTCTGGCCCTCCTTGCCCACCACCATTCCCAGGGCCCAGAGCGTGGCCTGAGAGCACGGCTTCTTGAGGAATGAGTGCTTGTCCCAGGATGACTGCCCCTCATAGTCTTTCTTCTCGGCCCCTGGGCACACGAGCTGAAGTCCCTCGCCAAGGCTCTCGGCTTGTTTCTCTCAGAGGGACACCAAGCGGAAGGGATTCCTGTCTCTGAATAGCCTGCACTCTTCTGACCTCCCTCAGTGCCTTGCCCATGCACAGCCGGACCTCCCAGCGAGTCCCGGCGCAGAGACGGTGCGTTTCCAAGCCTGTGCCCTGTCGTGTTGCAATGTGAATGCCAAGATCTAGGGATGTTGTCAGGCTTTGAGCAGACCTGTGGCTAAACCCCAGGTCTGGGCTGGGAAATGTGCTCTTCTCAGGACTAGCTTGCCTGCTTCCATTTCTCTCAGGCAAGGTCTTTTGACACTGGTAGCAAGTGTCACTACTCGAGTTCAGTCTTGCAACGAGCTACTCCATACTTCTGAGAGAGTGCTTTGCTCGAGTTCTCAGAGATCGACTCTAAGGGGCACCCAAGCACTCCTGAGCACGTGTGCGCTGTCAACCATCGTGCACATGTCTACGCATGGTGTCCCTCATAACGCTGACAGCTGACACGCATCATTCTCTTACGTCGCCCAGCAGGTGAAGAAACGGAGGCTCAACGATGAGAAGGGCCCAAAGTCACGCAACTGCTGAAGGTCAAAGCCTCGGTCGGAACACTCCTTGGGGCTATTTGAAGCCATGTTTCATCCCCGGTCAGATGTGCTTTCCTGAAGAGCATCCAAGTCCGTGGCGTGCGTCATCACACTTGTCCTGGAATCTCTAAGCAGAAGGGGAAGAAAGAATCAGGCCTCAAGCCCTGCGAGCTCAGATACAGGAGCCAGCCCAGGTGACTCCTCCCGCAGCTCATTCCAAGTCGGTGCTTCTCCCCTCTCCTGCTCTCTGCACCTTATGAGAATCGTTTCCCTGGGGACCCTGGAGTCTGGGTGACGTGGACACATGGAGAGAGGGAAGCACTGTCCACTGGAACCCCCCATTTTCTCTTCATGAAGTCTGATGGTTTCCTCACAAGCAGGCAGGACACAGAGCTGGAGCCCCCCTTGTTTGCTTCTGTTGGAATTGGGGAAAACCCAAACACACGGGCCCTGCTTTCCTACTGCTTCAGGCTGAATGTGGCTCTGGCTCAAGGTCAGACCTTTGCTGTGTTTCAGAGGTCTCCCAGAGAGCCAGTCAGCCTTCTGGTGTCGATTCCCTGCAAGCAATGCTCTCTGTGTACCCCGAGCGGCCCAGACCTTCCCCCACCCACAGGAACATCCTGAAACACTTGCTTCACACCCTCCACACCCAGCACCGTCCGGAATGCTTGCTTGGGACCATCCCAGATGCCAAGGTTCTAAGTCCAAAGTCAGGAGCGGCTTTGGAAACCTGAGGCAGCCAGGCCTCGTGCTGGGGAGGTGGGATCAGGGTCACAGGAAAGGTACCGTCATCCCCACGTGCTGCCAATCCGAGAAGGCAGTCACCAGTCCAGGGCTGAGTAAAGCCTGAAATTTGAGGAAGGCCAGGTGCATCCTATTGTGACGAGGGCCTAATTAAGGGAGCCAATCCAAGGCCACCTCATGGCCTGGGACAGGGATTCGTGATGTATAAAAGGTGTGCAGGCTCTGAGCATCCCAACCCCTTCAGCATCTCCAAGCTCCAGGCGCTGGTGAATTAGGGTAAGTCTGGCAAAGGAGTGGCTCTCCTGGAAGCCTGGCTCCACATGGTCCCCCACTCTGCTGGGAGCTGGGGCTGGAGTTCTGGCTGGTTTGTCAGAGCGAAAGGCCTCGTTCGGGCATCTCTCTCCTCCGTATCACTTGGGACCAGCCTATCCCGGGCTACGAGTCAACAGCTGGAGGGTGTGGGGAGGTGGGCTGAGAAGAGAACCAAGGGTTGGCCAGGAGCCCCGTATCTGTGGCTCCAGCTGGGGTGTGTGCTGTGCGTGGCCAGCGGCAGAGCAGGACTGAGGAGGAGAGAGAGGCACCAGCTCAGGGCACACCTGCCCTTAAGGGCAAGATGAATGCAAGGATGGATGAGAGCTCCTCAAGGAGCAGGGGTGCAGAGGCCCCAAGGAGCTCAGAGCAGTGGGGACAAGGGCATGTGGCCCCGTGGCCCGGTCCTGCTCTGGGAGTCAGGGAGCACTCTTTCCACCTCCCCGTGCTGTGTGCCTGGGCCTCAATTGCCTCCATCTCTGCCTTTCACTTCCCTCAACGGTCCGTTTAAATGGAGGTAAAAGGTCTTCCTGTCCTGGATTCCCCTTTTCGATGAATTCTCTTCAAGAGTGCTTAAGATGCTCCTTTGAAATTGTTAGACATTTATTTCATAAGTCGAAATCTTTGTACCAGGACTCGTCACGAGCTGCTCCTCGTGTCTGTGTGTGTGTGTGCACGTGTGCCTGTGGGTATGTCCGTATGCACAGACACATATATATCGACATACGTATGTATATATCTATGTACGTGTGTGTGTCTTTATGGAGTTTTATATGCTCATTGAATCCTTACAAAAACATGAAGCAAAGGACACAGAAGGGAAGCACCTGGCTCAAAGTCACACTGCGGATCCATTGTTTAGCCAGGACTTCGATCCCAGGAAATCTTATTCTGGATTCCACAGATGTTTCCGTGGCACTATATTCCTTGGTGTTCTCTTTCTCCCCGTCTTTCCTTCTTCCTCTCTCTCTCTCTCCCCCTCCCTTTTTCCATCTTTCTATGGTTTCTGCTACAGGTCTCCCTTTGCTTCTCCTTGCGCCCTTTTCCCCCCTTCCTTTGATTTCCTTCCTTCCTTCCATGTGTATGTATTGCTCTCAAAACCAAATTGCTTACAACGTATATGTACAATGTAGACGGACACACAGACATGAATATAGGCACCTTCCATGGGTGAAGCCACCAGGGCCAAGTCAACAAGGGGAAGGTGTGAGTGAGGCAGGATGTTCTCTTGGGCCGATTCTCTCTAAGGCTTCTGTGTCTTTCCACTTCCAGTGCACATTCGGACCAGAATGTCTCAGCAGAAGCAGAAGCAGTGCTGCCCGCCCCAGCTGTGCTGCCCCCTGCCAAAACAGTGCTGCCCTGCACCCCAGCTGTGCTGCCCTCCAATGCAGCAGTGCTGCCCTGCACCCCAGCTGTGCTGCCCTCCAATGCAGCAGTGCTGCCCCGTGCCAAAGCTGTGCTGTCCCCCACCCCAGCCGTGCTGCCCCGTGCCAAAGCTGTGCTGCCCACCACCCAAAGAGTGCTAACTGCGCCGCAGCACACCAAGCAGCCTTGCCAGCCTCCACCCAACTTCAAGGAGCCCTGTGCCCTCGAGTGCCAACAGGGGTGCCCATACCCTCGGCAGTGCCACAAGACAAAGCACAAGGAAGCCCGGGCATGTGACCAGAGGCCTAGCCCCCGGCAGCACAGACAGCAGGAAGCCCACTCCCCTCTCTCCGCCAGCCAGCGGCCAGCCCCCCTCACCCCAGCTTCAGGATGCAGCCACGCTTCGGGGAAAGGCAGCCCCAGGACGGCAGCTTCCTGGATCTCCAGGTCTTATTCATGAGCAGCTGCAGTTTCCATCTCAGATGAGCATCTGGTTCGAAACCGACGAATCATCTTTGCTGACCTGTAGCCACTTGGCCCTGTCGGCTTCTTGGACACTTCGCTAGCGCGCCCGCACACTCTTTCCTATCACCCTTCATTTCTGCTCCTGGTTTCCAAACAATTAAACACAATTCCTCTGGCATTAAGGTCTCGGTTCGATGATTTCATCCGGCAGTTGTAAATTCCTGCAGCGTTTGTATCCTGCTCCCTAACCCAGGACCTCAGAAGAGCTGGGCGTGTGGGTGCAGGTAGAGGAGAAGGCATGGGAGAGGCACTTCCGAGTGGAGGCGCATTTGCCAGTGTCCTGCCAGGTGAGGAGGGGAGGTGGGGGCTTCTGCAGCTGCTGACACATCCCCACGTCCATGGAAAATGAGAACACCCCTTGCAAACAGGGGAGATGATGCCCGTCTAGAAAACGGAGCCGCAGAAAGAGTAAGGGAACCCCCAGCCAAGAGCTACAAAGTCGAGTCAAGGCAAAGAAACTGAAATGCAGAGGACACCCTCCAAGGGCTGGTGGGTCCAAATGAATGGAGGAGAGGCCTCACCAATTCTCCCACAGGAGAAAGCAAAGAGCACAGTGTCTTCAAGCCAACCACAGGGGTTCCTTGGAGAAAGTCTATGCACCAATCATATTGACAGCACACACACAACCACTCTCAACATCTGATTCACCTCATCGCCCCCATTGTTTCTCCCGCTTGGGACTCTCCTGGGCTCTTTGGCCCTCACTGCCCTCTTCCTTTCGAGTTCCTGAATTCTGGGGGAAACAGCCAGCCCACACGGAATCCCAACTTCTTTCTGTTACTGCCACTACACTCAGCCTTTTCCAGCAAATCCTTCTCTCACCAAACAACCCACTCATTGGTCTCTGGGAATCACTTTTCGGACACCTGCCTCCAATTTCAGGCCTCTGGGCTTCAGGAGAGTCCCTGAAATCCAGAGGAAGAACCCAAAAAGAGCCAGAGAAGAGCACACCATCCGCTCAAAGTCTGAATTATCCCCCGGCATATATGCAAGTCGCTGGAGAATTCAGAGTTAGCTGAAGATGCGCAAGCTTCAGCATTGCTTCCTTGGTCGGCTGGTCTCTTCTTCCCCCATCGTGTCTTTCCTTGCCTTTCAGCTATGCTCCATCCATCCACCTCTTTGTCCATCACCAAACCATCCGTGCCATCCAGTAGTCCAGCACTGCATCCTTGCTAAGTCACTCCCCCTCCGCCGTGCTTCGAATGGCATGGGTGCTGTGAAAACACAGTAAAACACAGCGCTGCAGGTCTCCTGGTTTGATAACCTGCGTTAGAAGCCCAAGCTAGCACCCCCAAGACACCAAAACACAGCTAGACCACATGGCACCTACTTAATGGGTGGCTCGGATGCTCCGGAACTTCATTCATGCCCTCAGAATTCAGAGGAGACAGAGAGAGTACCCCGGGGGCTGTTGAGGGGAGGAAGGACATCGTGGCCATCTCTGCTGTCATGGCACCCACCACAGGGCTTCCAGCAAAGTCTGTCCATGAGGAAGAGCTGGAGAAGGGCGGTTCAGAGTGGAAGGACGGTGGGATTCAGCGACACAGGGAAGATCGCATCCCAGGACTGGTTACAGCAGGAGCTAACGCTGCGAGTGCCAGGTGTGCCCAGGAGGCCAGCCCTCCCACGTCTCCGCCCAGGGCCACGAGGGTGAGAGCACGTGGCCTCTGCAGCCCCCCACCCCAGCTGAACACCACAGAAAGGGTCAGGCTGGCTCCAGGCTCCTGACCTGTGTTTCAGAATCATTTCCCCCGCAGGACTGCATTCAACGCAACTCAAGTATCACACAAGAAATGTACTGAAAAGCTGAATACAGTTGAACGGGGCTCCCTGATGAGGAGGAGCACATGGAGACATTGCCCCACACTCAGACACCTCACTAAGCACCGCTTCCAAATAGCGGCTCTCTGGCCTCCTCTATATGACCTTCCCCCACATCTCTCCTTTGGGTTCTTGCTGTCTCTTTCCTCACCCTTCCTCACTCAGCCACTTGAGAGAAGGTGTCCTGTTGTCTCTCTGGGCTCCTCTTAATTGTCTACACCACTAATGACCATAAACAGCACGTGTGCACAGGTGCTTCGGTGCTGACCGAATAGGGGAATTTTCTTGTATCCCATCGTCCTGGGTTTGGGTCAGATAACTTCCCTAGGTCTCACTCTTCTCATCTGTAGAGTGGGGAGAATAATGCCTGCCTCCTGGGGTTGGAGGGGAGGGATGTTCAAGGAGACAACGTAACTACGCAGGGAGGAGCACGTCACCCATAGCAGGTGTTGGACCAATGTTCGCTCTTGCTTCTATATTATTCACCACTTTCTGACAGACAGCAAGACCCTCCCCTGATTGCCACCAGCTTGAGGACATGGGCTCCACACCTTTAATGGACAAAGGTGTGAGGGGCAGGACGCATCCTGATGGAAAGGACAAGGACCAATTGTGCAGGGCAAAGGGTCTGAGGGGTGTTCACAGGCAGCAACGAGACTGAGCCTAAGCCGGCATCACCCCATATGCTGGTTTCCCTTTTCTTGCTGTATCTTCCCTATTGCAACCCCCACCCACGCTGGCTCCTGCTCTGGAGGCAGTCCTGGGCGCCTCTGGCTCACAGGGATTTTTCCCTTCGGTTTACACAGACAGGCATGACTTCTGGAGACATACCCAGCTCCCTGGAAGAGGCTAGTAAGCTGAGGAAGCGGGTACCGGGCACAGCGTGTGCCAAGCCCTCACACACACTGATGCCACCCTATGGAAGTCGGTCCTGCTCTTCCTATTAGAGGCTGGGGTGCAGTGCAGAGACACTCTTTACTTGCTCACAGGAGCTACAGCTTGTTGGTGGGGGTGCTGATAAACTAGACATGGTCCGGACATGTTGGAGCATGGCAAGTGCTCTGACCGTCTCCCTGGCTGAAAGAAGCATCAAGCCTGCATCGCAGCTTTCCAGAACGTACAATGCACCAATCCCTTGGGAGCACAAAGGCAGCAGGCTCCCAGAGTCACCCACCCACACGTGTTGGTACAGGGGAACCACTCGTGCATGTTCACACACTCACAGAGGCGTCACACACCGGGTTGTTATTCTGCAGTAACGAGTATTCTGCAAGTTTAGAGACTGACCGTGACCACTGAGAATAAAAGCTGGGGCAGCATCCCAGAGGCCCCAGGGACCACAGGCATCGGCCTGCAAGCTTCTGGATGCTGAGGACTGAGCTGGACACAGGCCAGGCTGGGGGCAAGGGGGCTGGCAGGCAGTGGATTTGGCGCAGAGGCTCTTTGCCCCCTGTTACACAGGGTGTTTCAACGTTTGAACTATGCATTCAGCAACACTTCAGCATACTGGGGACTATGAGCCCTGGGCACACTCACTCGTGCACACTCCAGATCATATTCCCACACATGTTCCTTCCTGAGGCCTCCCACGAGGCCACGGCTCACCCCAGGCTGACACGCAATCCCATGCTGTCCATCACCCGGAAATAGTGCTTCACACACCAACACGTACTCACACACCCCTGCATGCACCAGCACACATGTGCACATTCGCATGCCTGCTCACGTGCATGGCCCCAGAGCATAGAGTCCAGACCGTTCCCCAGGCTGCTGCAGCATTCCAGCAGGTTGTCTGCCCATGGACCTCCAGTGACTTTCCAAGCACAGAGATCCCAGGATGCAGGGCATGAGGCTGAGGGCTTGCAAAGAAGTGTGCCTTCCTCAGGGAAGAATACAGTCACATCTTCCAGACACAAGCATTCTCTAGAGGGTTGTAAGGTGCAAGAAAATGAACACACGCGCATGCTGGAGCCCGGCAGAGCTAGTTCAAATCCTCTCTTCCCTACTAGGCACTGAGCAGCCCGAGCCAACGTACCCTTTACCTGGAAATGCGAATAACTCACATGTCTAGGCCTGAGGTGAAACTCAAGCACAGTTTCTGACAGGTCCTGGAGGCCTGCCTCTCCCTTGTGCCCCCTCCACAAGCCCCCTGGCAAAGGAAGGACATCACTCAGCCACCCCACTGCTGGGCACCCACCCGGCTGTGACGCAGGGACTCCCCGCTCGGGATGATTTCAGCAGGGAGGCTGTAGCTCCAGCCACCAGGAATCCTGTGTCAGGAGCCCTGTCTGTGGGTGGGGCCCCATTTGGTCAGCTCTGCCTTTCCCTGCATGTCTGTGCATGGCCCCAGCCTGGGATTCCTTCCCAGATGCCTGGCACAGAAGACCCAGTGGGCGTGGCCGGTGCCCAGCTCAGCTGACACCTCTTGGGTCACTGTGGTGCCTTCCATCTTACTGTGTGTGTGAGTGTGTGTGTGTGTGTGTGTGTGTGTGTGTCCACGAGAGGCAGGCGGGCTTGGAGATAGAAAAACCGTGATCCTAGTGGAAGTCAGTGAACAGGACCACTCCAAATGCCCAGGATAAGTGCTTCCTTTTCTCTGTGCTCTACATAACCCCTACCATCTGTTCTCTGGTAATAGAAACAATACCACCTAATGCATGCTTGAGATACCTGACTGCCCCACAAAACATTTGCTCTGGGTACTAGGGGCTTATTCTAGAAACGATGGACAGGATGGAACACCAAAATCTCATGCATTAGCTGATGTTCCCGTTTTCTCCAGTTACGCAGCGTTGCTACAGCAACATTTGGGTTTGAGCTCTTCAGCTCATCCTCAACACACCACAGAAAAGGATCCAAACAGTTGGAAGGAGAAGGTGCCCAAGAGGCTGTGAAGCAGTGGACGGAACAGCGAGAGTCTGGCCCTCCTTGCCCACCACCGTACCCAGGGCCCAGAGCGTGGCCTGAGAGCACGGCTTCTTGAGGAATGAGTGCTTGTCCCAGGATGACTGCCCCTCATAGTCTTTCTTCTCGGCCCCTGGGCACACGAGCTGAAGTCCCTCGCCAAGGCTCTCGGCTTGTTTCTCTCAGAGGGACACCAAGCGGAAGGGATTCCTGTCTCTGAATAGCCTGCACTCTTCTGACCTCCCTCAGTGCCTTGCCCATGCACAGCCGGACCTCCCAGCGAGTCCCGGCGCAGAGACGGTGCGTTTCCAAGCCTGTGCCCTGTCGTGTTGCAATGTGAATGCCAAGATCTAGGGATGTTGTCAGGCTTTGAGCAGACCTGTGGCTAAACCCCAGGTCTGGGCTGGGAAATGTGCTCTTCTCAGGACTAGCTTGCCTGCTTCCATTTCTCTCAGGCAAGGTCTTTTGACACTGGTAGCAAGTGTCACTACTCGAGTTCAGTCTTGCAACGAGCTACTCCATACTTCTGAGAGAGTGCTTTGCTCGAGTTCTCAGAGATCGACTCTAAGGGGCACCCAAGCACTCCTGAGCACGTGTGCGCTGTCAACCATCGTGCACATGTCTACGCATGGTGTCCCTCATAACGCTGACAGCTGACACGCATCATTCTCTTACGTCGCCCAGCAGGTGAAGAAACGGAGGCTCAACGATGAGAAGGGCCCAAAGTCACGCAACTGCTGAAGGTCAAAGCCTCGGTCGGAACACTCCTTGGGGCTATTTGAAGCCATGTTTCATCCCCGGTCAGATGTGCTTTCCTGAAGAGCATCCAAGTCCGTGGCGTGCGTCATCACACTTGTCCTGGAATCTCTAAGCAGAAGGGGAAGAAAGAATCAGGCCTCAAGCCCTGCGAGCTCAGATACAGGAGCCAGCCCAGGTGACTCCTCCCGCAGCTCATTCCAAGTCGGTGCTTCTCCCCTCTCCTGCTCTCTGCACCTTATGAGAATCGTTTCCCTGGGGACCCTGGAGTCTGGGTGACGTGCACACATGGAGAGAGGGAAGCACTGTCCACTGGAACCCCCCATTTTCTCTTCATGAAGTCTGATGGTTTCCTCACAAGCAGGCAGGACACAGAGCTGGAGCCCCCCTTGTTTGCTTCTGTTGGAATTGGGGAAAACCCAAACACACGGGCCCTGCTTTCCTACTGCTTCAGGCTGAATGTGGCTCTGGCTCAAGGTCAGACCTTTGCTGTGTTTCAGAGGTCTCCCAGAGAGCCAGTCAGCCTTCTGGTGTCGATTCCCTGCAAGCAATGCTCTCTGTGTACCCCGAGCGGCCCAGACCTTCCCCCACCCACAGGAACATCCTGAAACACTTGCTTCACACCCTCCACACCCAGCACCGTCCGGAATGCTTGCTTGGGACCATCCCAGATGCCAAGGTTCTAAGTCCAAAGTCAGGAGTGGCTTTGGAAACCTGAGGCAGCCAGGCCTCGTGCTGGGGAGGTGGGATCAGGGTCACAGGAAAGGTACCGTCATCCCCACGTGCTGCCAATCCGAGAAGGCAGTCACCAGTCCAGGGCTGAGTAAAGCCTGAAATTTGAGGAAGGCCAGGTGCATCCTATTGTGACGAGGGCCTAATTAAGGGAGCCAATCCAAGGCCACCTCATGGCCTGGGACAGGGATTCGTGATGTATAAAAGGTGTGCAGGCTCTGAGCATCCCAACCCCTTCAGCATCTCCAAGCTCCAGGCGCTGGTGAATTAGGGTAAGTCTGGCAAAGGAGTGGCTCTCCTGGAAGCCTGGCTCCACATGGTCCCCCACTCTGCTGGGAGCTGGGGCTGGAGCTCTGGCTGGTTTGTCAGAGCGAAAGGCCTCGTTCGGGCATCTCTCTCCTCCGTATCACTTGGGACCAGCCTATCCCGGGCTACGAGTCAACAGCTGGAGGGTGTGGGGAGGTGGGCTGAGAAGAGAACCAAGGGTTGGCCAGGAGCCCCGTATCTGTGGCTCCAGCTGGGGTGTGTGCTGTGCGTGGCCAGCGGCAGAGCAGGACTGAGGAGGAGAGAGAGGCACCAGCTCAGGGCACACCTGCCCTTAAGGGCAAGATGAATGCAAGGATGGATGAGAGCTCCTCAAGGAGCAGGGGTGCAGAGGCCCCAAGGAGCTCAGAGCAGTGGGGACAAGGGCATGTGGCCCCGTGGCCCGGTCCTGCTCTGGGAGTCAGGGAGCACTCTTTCCACTTCCCCGTGCTGTGTGCCTGGGCCTCAATTGCCTCCATCTCTGCCTTTCACTTCCCTCAACTGTCCGTTTAAATGGAGGTAAAAGGTCTTCCTGTCCTGGATTCCCCTTTTCGATGAATTCTCTTCAAGAGTGCTTAAGATGCTCCTTTGAAATTGTTAGACATTTATTTCATAAGTCGAAATCTTTGTACCAGGACTCGTCACGAGCTGCTCCTCGTGTCTGTGTGTGTGTGTGCACGTGTGCCTGTGGGTATGTCCGTATGCACAGACACATATATATCGACATACGTATGTATATATCTATGTACGTGTGTGTGTCTTTATGGAGTTTTATATGCTCATTGAATCCTTACAAAAACATGAAGCAAAGGACACAGAAGGGAAGCACCTGGCTCAAAGTCACACTGCGGATCCATTGTTTAGCCAGGACTTCGATCCCAGGAAATCTTATTCTGGATTCCACAGATGTTTCCGTGGCACTATATTCCTTGGTGTTCTCTTTCTCCCTGTCTTTCCTTCTTCCTCTCTCTCTCTCTCCCCCTCCCTTTTTCCATCTTTCTATGGTTTCTGCTACAGGTCTCCCTTTGCTTCTCCTTGCGCCCTTTTCCCCCCTTCCTTTGATTTCCTTCCTTCCTTCCATGTGTATGTATTGCTCTCAAAACCAAATTGCTTACAACGTATATGTACAATGTAGACGGACACACAGACATGAATATAGGCACCTTCCATGGGTGAAGCCACCAGGGCCAAGTCAACAAGGGGAAGGTGTGAGTGAGGCAGGATGTTCTCTTGGGCCGATTCTCTCTAAGGCTTCTGTGTCTTTCCACTTCCAGTGCACATTCGGACCAGAATGTCTCAACAGAAGCAGAAGCAGTGCTGCCCGCCCCAGCTGTGCTGCCCCCTGCCAAAACAGTGCTGCCCTGCACCCCAGCTGTGCTGCCCTCCAATGCAGCAGTGCTGCCCCGTGCCAAAGCTGTGCTGTCCCCCACCCCAGCCGTGCTGCCCCGTGCCAAAGCTGTGCTGTCCCCCACCCGAGCCGTGCTGCCCCGTGCCAAAGCTGTGCTGCCCACCACCCAAAGAGTGCTAACTGCGCCACAGCACACCAAGCAGCCTTGCCAGCCTCCACCCAACTTCAAGGAGCCCTGTGCCCTCGAGTGCCAACAGGGGTGCCCATACCCTCGGCAGTGCCACAAGACAAAGCACAAGGAAGCCCGGGCATGTGACCAGAGGCCTAGCCCCCGGCAGCACAGACAGCAGGAAGCCCACTCCCCTCTCTCCGCCAGCCAGCGGCCAGCCCCCCTCACCCCAGCTTCAGGATGCAGCCACGCTTCGGGGAAAGGCAGCCCCAGGACGGCAGCTTCCTGGATCTCCAGGTCTTATTCATGAGCAGCTGCAGTTTCCATCTCAGATGAGCATCTGGTTCGAAACCGACGAATCATCTTTGCTGACCTGTAGCCACTTGGCCCTGTCGGCTTCTTGGACACTTCGCTAGCGCGCCCGCACACTCTTTCCTATCACCCTTCATTTCTGCTCCTGGTTTCCAAACAATTAAACACAATTCCTCTGGCATTAAGGTCTCGGTTCGATGATTTCATCCGGCAGTTGTAAATTCCTGCAGCGTTTGTATCCTGCTCCCTAACCCAGGACCTCAGAAGAGCTGGGCGTGTGGGTGCAGGTAGAGGAGAAGGCATGGGAGAGGCACTTCCGAGTGGAGGCGCATTTGCCAGTGTCCTGCCAGGTGAGGAGGGGAGGTGGGGGCTTCTGCGGCTGCTGACACATCCCCACGTCCATGGAAAATGAGAACACCCCTTGCAAACAGGGGAGATGATGCCCGTCTAGAAAACGGAGCTGCAGAAAGAGTAAGGGAACCCCCAGCCAAGAGCTACAAAGTCGAGTCAAGGCAAAGAAACTGAAATGCAGAGGACACCCTCCAAGGGCTGGTGGGTCCAAATGAATGGAGGAGAGGCCTCACCAATTCTCCCACAGGAGAAAGCAAAGAGCACAGTGTCTTCAAGCCAACCACAGGGGTTCCTTGGAGAAAGTCTATGCACCAATCATATTGACAGCACACACACAACCACTCTCAACATCTGATTCACCTCATCGCCCCCATTGTTTCTCCCGCTTGGGACTCTCCTGGGCTCTTTGGCCCTCACTGCCCTCTTCCTTTCGAGTTCCTGAATTCTGGGGGAAACAGCCAGCCCACACGGAATCCCAACTTCTTTCTGTTACTGCCACTACACTCAGCCTTTTCCAGCAAATCCTTCTCTCACCAAACAACCCACTCATTGGTCTCTGGGAATCACTTTTCGGACACCTGCCTCCAATTTCAGGCCTCTGGGCTTCAGGAGAGTCCCTGAAATCCAGAGGAAGAACCCAAAAAGAGCCAGAGAAGAGCACACCATCCGCTCAAAGTCTGAATTATCCCCCGGCATATATGCAAGTCGCTGGAGAATTCAGAGTTAGCTGAAGATGCGCAAGCTTCAGCATTGCTTCCTTGGTCGGCTGGTCTCTTCTTCCCCCATCGTGTCTTTCCTTGCCTTTCAGCTATGCTCCATCCATCCACCTCTTTGTCCATCACCAAACCATCCGTGCCATCCAGTAGTCCAGCACTGCATCCTCGCTAAGTCACTCCCCCTCCGCCGTGCTTCGAATGGCATGGGTGCTGTGAAAACACAGTAAAACACTGCACTGCGGGTCTCCTGGTTTGATTACCTGCGTTAGAAGCCCAAGCTAGCACCCCCAAGACACCAAAACACAGCTAGACCACATGTCACCTACTTAATGGGTGGCTCGGATGCTCCGGAACTTCATTCATGCCCTCAGAATTCAGAAGAGACAGAGAGAGTACCCCGGGGGCTGTTGAGGGGAGGAAGGACATCGTGGCCATCTCTGCTGTCATGGCACCCACCACAGGGCTTCCAGCAAAGTCTGTCCATGAGGAAGAGCTGGAGAAGGGCGGTTCAGAGTGGAAGGACGGTGGGATTCAGCGACACAGGGAAGATCGCATCCCAGGACTGGTTACAGCAGGAGCTAACGCTAAGAGTGCCAGGTGTGCCCAGGAGGCCAGCCCTCCCACGTCTCCGCCCAGGGCCACGAGGGTGAGAGCACGTGGCCTCTGCAGCCCCCCACCCCAGCTGAACACCACAGAAAGGGTCAGGCTGGCTCCAGGCTCCTGACCTGTGTTTCAGAATCATTTCCCCCGCAGGACTGCATTCAACGCAACTCAAGTATCACACAAGAAATGTACTGAAAAGCTGAATACAGTTGAACGGGGCTCCCTGATGAGGAGGAGCACATGGAGACATTGCCCCACACTCAGACACCTCACTAAGCACCGCTTCCAAATAGCGGCTCTCTGGCCTCCTCTATATGACCTTCCCCCACATCTCTCCTTTGGGTTCTTGCTGTCTCTTTCCTCACCCTTCCTCACTCAGCCACTTTAGAGAAGGTGTCCTGTTGTCTCTCTGGGCTCCTCTTAATTGTCTACACCACTAATGACCATAAACAGCACGTGTGCACAGGTGCTTTGGTGCTGACCGAATAGGGGAATTTTCTTGTATCCCATCGTCCTGGGTTTGGGTCAGATAACTTCCCTAGGTCTCACTCTTCTCATCTGTAGAGTGGGGAGAATAATGCCTGCCTCCTGGGGTTGGAGGGGAGGGATGTTCAAGGAGACAACGTAACTACGCAGGGAGGAGCACGTCACCCATAGCAGGTGTTGGACCAATGTTCGCTCTTGCTTCTATATTATTCACCACTTTCTGACAGACAGCAAGACCCTCCCCTGATTGCCACCAGCTTGAGGACATGGGCTGCACACCTTTAATGGACAAAGGTGTGAGGGGCAGGACACATCCTGATGGAAAGGACAAGGACCAATTGTGCAGGGCAAAGGGTCTGAGGGGTGTTCACAGGCAGCAACGAGACTGAGCCTAAGCCGGCATCACCCCATATGCTGGTTTCCCTTTTCTTGCTGTATCTTCCCTATTGCAACCCCCACCCACGCTGGCTCCTGCTCTGGAGGCAGTCCTGGGCGCCTCTGGCTCACAGGGATTTTTCCCTTCGGTTTACACAGACAGGCATGACTTCTGGAGACATACCCAGCTCCCTGGAAGAGGCTAGTAAGCTGAGGAAGCGGGTACCGGGCACAGCGTGTGCCAAGCCCTCACACACACTGATGCCACCCTATGGAAGTCGGTCCTGCTCTTCCTATTAGAGGCTGGGGTGCAGTGCAGAGACACTCTTTACTTGCTCACAGGAGCTACAGCTTGTTGGTTGGGGTGCTGATAAACTAGACATGGTCCGGACATGTTGGAGCATGGCAAGTGCTCTGACCGTCTCCCTGGCTGAAAGAAGCATCAAGCCTGCATCGCAGCTTTCCAGAACGTACAATGCACCAATCCCTTGGGAGCACAAAGGCAGCAGGCTCCCAGAGTCACCCACCCACACGTGTTGGTACAGGGGAACCACTCGTGCATGTTCACACACTCACAGATGTGTCACACACCGGGTTGTTATTCTGCAGTAACGAGTATTCTGCAAGTTTAGAGACTGACCGTGACCACTGAGAATAAAAGCTGGGGCAGCATCCCAGAGGCCCCAGGGACCACAGGCATCGGCCTGCAAGCTTCTGGATGCTGAGGACTGAGCTGGACACAGGCTAGGCTGGGGGCAAGGGGGCTGGCAGGCAGTGGATTTGGCGCAGAGGCTCTTTGCCCCCTGTTACACAGGGTGTTTCAACGTTTGAACTATGCATTCAGCAACACTTCAGCATACTGGGGACTATGAGCCCTGGGCACACTCACTCGTGCACACTCCAGATCATATTCCCACACATGTTCCTTCCTGAGGCCTCCCACGAGGCCACGGCTCACCCCAGGCTGACACGCAATCCCATGCTGTCCATCACCCGGAAATAGTGCTTCACACACCAACACGTACTCACACACCCCTGCATGCACCAGCACACATGTGCACATTCGCATGCCTGCTCACGTGCATGGCCCCAGAGCATAGAGTCCAGACCGTTCCCCAGGCTGCTGCAGCATTCCAGCAGGTTGTCTGCCCATGGACCTCCAGTGACTTTCCAAGCACAGAGATCCCAGGATGCAGGGCATGAGGCTGAGGGCTTGCAAAGAAGTGTGCCTTCCTCAGGGAAGAATACAGTCACATCTTCCAGACACAAGCATTCTCTAGAGGGTTGTAAGGTGCAAGAAAATGAACACACGCGCATGCTGGAGCCCGGCAGAGCTAGTTCAAATCCTCTCTTCCCTACTAGGCACTGAGCAGCCCGAGCCAACGTACCCTTTACCTGGAAATGCGAATAACTCACATGTCTAGGCCTGAGGTGAAACTCAAGCACAGTTTCTGACAGGTCCTGGAGGCCTGCCTCTCCCTTGTGCCCCCTCCACAAGCCCCCTGGCAAAGGAAGGACATCACTCAGCCACCCCACTGCTGGGCACCCACCCGGCTGTGACGCAGGGACTCCCCGCTCGGGATGATTTCAGCAGGGAGGCTGTAGCTCCAGCCACCAGGAATCCTGTGTCAGGAGCCCTGTCTGTGGGTGGGGCCCCATTTGGTCAGCTCTGCCTTTCCCTGCATGTCTGTGCATGGCCCCAGCCTGGGATTCCTTCCCAGATGCCTGGCACAGAAGACCCAGTGGGCGTGGTGGTGCCCAGCTCAGCTGACACCTCTTGGGTCACTGTGGTGCCTTCCATCTTACTGTGTGTGTGAGTGTGTGTGTGTGTGTGTGTGTGTGTCCACGAGAGGCAGGCGGGCTTGGAGATAGAAAAACCGTGATCCTAGTGGAAGTCAGTGAACAGGACCACTCCAAATGCCCAGGATAAGTGCTTCCTTTTCTCTGCGCTCTACATAACCCCTACCATCTGTTCTCTGGTAATAGAAACAATACCACCTAATGCATGCTTGAGATACCTGACTGCCCCACAAAACATTTGCTCTGGGTACTAGGGGCTTATTCTAGAAACGATGGACAGGATGGAACACCAAAACCTCATGCATTAGCTGATGTTCCCGTTTTCTCCAGTTACGCAGCGTTGCTACAGCAACATTTGGGTTTGAGCTCTTCAGCTCATCCTCAACACACCACAGAAAAGGATCCAAACAGTTGGAAGGAGAAGGTGCCCAAGAGGCTGTGAAGCAGTGGACGGAACAGCGAGAGTCTGGCCCTCCTTGCCCACCACCGTACCCAGGGCCCAGAGCGTGGCCTGAGAGCACGGCTTCTTGAGGAATGAGTGCTTGTCCCAGGATGACTGCCCCTCATAGTCTTTCTTCTCGGCCCCTGGGCACACGAGCTGAAGTCCCTCGCCAAGGCTCTCGGCTTGTTTCTCTCAGAGGGACACCAAGCGGAAGGGATTCCTGTCTCTGAATAGCCTGCACTCTTCTGACCTCCCTCAGTGCCTTGCCCATGCACAGCCGGACCTCCCAGCGAGTCCCGGCGCAGAGACGGTGCGTTTCCAAGCCTGTGCCCTGTCGTGTTGCAATGTGAATGCCAAGATCTAGGGATGTTGTCAGGCTTTGAGCAGACCTGTGGCTAAACCCCAGGTCTGGGCTGGGAAATGTGCTCTTCTCAGGACTAGCTTGCCTGCTTCCATTTCTCTCAGGCAAGGTCTTTTGACACTGGTAGCAAGTGTCACTACTCGAGTTCAGTCTTGCAACGAGCTACTCCATACTTCTGAGAGAGTGCTTTGCTCGAGTTCTCAGAGATCGACTCTAAGGGGCACCCAAGCACTCCTGAGCACGTGTGCGCTGTCAACCATCGTGCACATGTCTACGCATGGTGTCCCTCATAACGCTGACAGCTGACACGCATCATTCTCTTACGTCGCCCAGCAGGTGAGGAAACGGAGGCTCAACGATGAGAAGGGCCCAAAGTCACGCAACTGCTGAAGGTCAAAGCCTCGGTCGGAACACTCCTTGGGGCTATTTGAAGCCATGTTTCAACCCCGGTCAGATGTGCTTTCCTGAAGAGCATCCAAGTCCGTGGCGTGCGTCATCACACTTGTCCTGGAATCTCTAAGCAGAAGGGGAAGAAAGAATCAGGCCTCAAGCCCTGCGAGCTCAGATACAGGAGCCAGCCCAGGTGACTCCTCCCGCAGCTCATTCCAAGTCGGTGCTTCTCCCCTCTCCTGCTCTCTGCACCTTATGAGAATCGTTTCCCTGGGGACCCTGGAGTCTGGGTGACGTGGACACATGGAGAGAGGGAAGCACTGTCCACTGGAACCCCCCATTTTCTCTTCATGAAGTCTGATGGTTTCCTCACAAGCAGGCAGGACACAGAGCTGGAGCCCCCCTTGTTTGCTTCTGTTGGAATTGGGGAAAACCCAAACACACGGGCCCTGCTTTCCTACTGCTTCAGGCTGAATGTGGCTCTGGCTCAAGGTCAGACCTTTGCTGTGTTTCAGAGGTCTCCCAGAGAGCCAGTCAGCCTTCTGGTGTCGATTCCCTGCAAGCAATGCTCTCTGTGTACCCCGAGCGGCCCAGACCTTCCCCCACCCACAGGAACATCCTGAAACACTTGCTTCACACCCTCCACACCCAGCACCGTCCGGAATGCTTGCTTGGGACCATCCCAGATGCCAAGGTTCTAAGTCCAAAGTCAGGAGCGGCTTTGGAAACCTGAGGCAGCCAGGCCTCGTGCTGGGGAGATGGGATCAGGGTCACAGGAAAGGTACCGTCATCCCCACGTGCTGCCAATCCGAGAAGGCAGTCACCAGTCCAGGGCTGAGTAAAGCCTGAAATTTGAGGAAGGCCAGGTGCATCCTATTGTGACGAGGGCCTAATTAAGGGAGCCAATCCAAGGCCACCTCATGGCCTGGGACAGGGATTCGTGATGTATAAAAGGTGTGCAGGCTCTGAGCATCCCAACCCCTTCAGCATCTCCAAGCTCCAGGCGCTGGTGAATTAGGGTAAGTCTGGCAAAGGAGTGGCTCTCCTGGAAGCCTGGCTCCACATGGTCCCCCACTCTGCTGGGAGCTGGGGCTGGAGCTCTGGCTGGTTGGTCAGAGCGAAAGGCCTCGTTCGGGCATCTCTCTCCTCCGTATCACTTGGGACCAGCCTATCCCGGGCTACGAGTCAACAGCTGGAGGGTGTGGGGAGGTGGGCTGAGAAGAGAACCAAGGGTTGGCCAGGAGCCCCGTATCTGTGGCTCCAGCTGGGGTGTGTGCTGTGCGTGGCCAGCGGCTGAGCAGGACTGAGGAGGAGAGAGAGGCACCAGCTCAGGGCACACCTGCCCTTAAGGGCAAGATGAATGCAAGGATGGATGAGAGCTCCTCAAGGAGCAGGGGTGCAGAGGCCCCAAGGAGCTCAGAGCAGTGGGGACAAGGGCATGTGGCCCCGTGGCCCGGTCCTGCTCTGGGAGTCAGGGAGCACTCTTTCCACCTCCCCGTGCTGTGTGCCTGGGCCTCAATTGCCTCCATCTCTGCCTTTCACTTCCCTCAACTGTCCGTTTAAATGGAGGTAAAAGGTCTTCCTGTCCTGGATTCCCCTTTTCGATGAATTCTCTTCAAGAGTGCTTAAGATGCTCCTTTGAAATTGTTAGACATTTATTTCATAAGTCGAAATCTTTGTACCAGGACTCGTCACGAGCTGCTCCTCGTGTCTGTGTGTGTGTGTGCGCGTGTGCCTGTGGGTGTGTCTGTATGCACAGACACATATATATCGACATACGTATGTGTATATCTATGTACGTGTGTGTGTCTTTATGGAGTTTTATATGCTCATTGAATCCTTACAAAAACATGAAGCAAAGGACACAGAAGGGAAGCACCTGGCTCAAAGTCACACTGCGGATCCATTGTTTAGCCAGGACTTCGATCCCAGGAAATCCTATTCTGGATTCCACAGATGTTTCCGTGGCACTATATTCCTTGGTGTTCTCTTTCTCCCCGTCTTTCCTTCTTCCTCTCTCTCTCTCTCCCCCTCCCTTTTTCCATCTTTCTATGGTTTCTGCTACAGGTCTCCCTTTGCTTCTCCTTGCGCCCTTTCCCCCCCTTCCTTTGATTTCCTTCCTTCCTTCCATGTGTATGTATTGCTCTCAAAACCAAATTGCTTACAACGTATATGTACAATGTAGACGGACACACAGACATGAATATAGGCACCTTCCATGGGTGAAGCCACCAGGGCCAAGTCAACAAGGGGAAGGTGTGAGTGAGGCAGGATGTTCTCTTGGGCCGATTCTCTCTAAGGCTTCTGTGTCTTTCCACTTCCAGTGCACATTCGGACCAGAATGTCTCAGCAGAAGCAGAAGCAGTGCTGCCCGCCCCAGCTGTGCTGCCCCCTGCCAAAACAGTGCTGCCCTGCACCCCAGCTGTGCTGCCCTCCAATGCAGCAGTGCTGCCCTGCACCCCAGCTGTGCTGCCCTCCAATGCAGCAGTGCTGCCCCGTGCCAAAGCTGTGCTGTCCCCCACCCCAGCCGTGCTGCCCCGTGCCAAAGCTGTGCTGTCCCCCACCCGAGCCGTGCTGCCCCGTGCCAAAGCTGTGCTGCCCACCACCCAAAGAGTGCTAACCGCGCCGCAGCACACCAAGCAGCCTTGCCAGCCTCCACCCAACTTCAAGGAGCCCTGTGCCCTCGAGTGCCAACAGGGGTGCCCATACCCTCAGCAGTGCCACAAGACAAAGCACAAGGAAGCCCGGGCATGTGACCAGAGGCCTAGCCCCCGGCAGCACAGACAGCAGGAAGCCCACTCCCCTCTCTCCGCCAGCCAGCGGCCAGCCCACCTCAACCCGGCTTCTGGATGCAGCCACGCTTCGGGGAAAGGCAGCCCCAGGACGGCAGCTTCCTGGATCTCCAGGTCTTATTCATGAGCAGCTGCAGTTTCCATCTCAGATGAGCATCTGGTTCGAAACCGACGAATCATCTTTGCTGACCTGTAGCCACTTGGCCCTGTCGGCTTCTTGGACACTTCGCTAGCGCGCCCGCACACTCTTTCCTATCACCCTTCATTTCTGCTCCTGGTTTCCAAACAATTAAACACAATTCCTCTGGCATTAAGGTCTCGGTTCGATGATTTCATCCGGCAGTTGTAAATTCCTGCAGCGTTTGTATCCTGCTCCCTAACCCAGGACCTCAGAAGAGCTGGGCGTGTGGGTGCAGGTAGAGGAGAAGGCATGGGAGAGGCACTTCCGAGTGGAGGCGCATTTGCCAGTGTCCTGCCAGGTGAGGAGGGGAGATGGGGGCTTCTGCGGCTGCTGACACATCCCCACGTCCATGGAAAATGAGAACACCCCTTGCAAACAGGGGAGATGATGCTCGTCTAGAAAACGGAGCCGCAGAAAGAGTAAGGGAACCCCCAGCCAAGAGCTACAAAGTCGAGTCAAGGCAAAGAAACTGAAATGCAGAGGACACCCTCCAAGGGCTGGTGGGTCCAAATAAATGGAGGAGAGGCCTCACCAATTCTCCCACAGGAGAAAGCAAAGAGCACAGTGTCTTCAAGCCAACCACAGGGGTTCCTTGGAGAAAGTCTATGCACCAATCATATTGACAGCACACACACAACCACTCTCAACATCTGAGTCACCTCATCGACCCCATTGTTTCTCCCGCTTGGGACTCTCCTGGGCTCTTTGGCCCTCACTGCCCTCTTCCTTTCGAGTTCCTGAATTCTGGGGGAAACAGCCAGCCCACACGGAATCCCAACTTCTTTCTGTTACTGCCACTACACTCAGCCCTTTCCAGCAAATCCTTCTCTCACCAAACAACCCACTCATTGGTCTCTGGGAATCACTTTTCGGACACCTGCCTCCAATTTCAGGCCTCTGGGCTTCAGGAGAGTCCCTGAAATCCAGAGGAAGAACCCAAAAAGAGCCAGAGAAGAGCACACCATCCGCTCAAAGTCTGAATTATCCCCCGGCATATATGCAAGTCGCTGGAGAATTCAGAGTTAGCTGAAGATGCGCAAGCTTCAGCATTGCTTCCTTGGTCGGCTGGTCTCTTCTTCCCCCATCGTGTCTTTCCTTGCCTTTCAGCTATGCTCCATCCATCCACCTCTTTGTCCATCACCAAACCATCCGTGCCATCCAGTAGTCCAGCACTGCATCCTTGCTAAGTCACTCCCCCTCCGCCGTGCTTTGAATGGCATGGGTGCTGTGAAAACACAGTAAAACACAGCGCTGCAGGTCTCCTGGTTTGATAACCTGAGTTAGAAGCCCAAGCTAGCACCCCCAAGACACCAAAACACAGCTAGACCACATGGCACCTACTTAATGGGTGGCTCGGATGCTCCGGAACTTCATTCATGCCCTCAGAATTCAGAGGAGACAGAGAGAGTACCCCGGGGGCTGTTGAGGGGAGGAAGGACATCGTGGCCATCTCTGCTGTCATGGCACCCACCACAGGGCTTCCAGCAAAGTCTGTCCATGAGGAAGAGCTGGAGAAGGGCGGTTCAGAGTGGAAGGACGGTGGGATTCAGCGACACAGGGAAGATCGCATCCCAGGACTGGTTACAGCAGGAGCTAACGCTGCGAGTGCCAGGTGTGCCCAGGAGGCCAGCCCTCCCACGTCTCCGCCCAGGGCCACGAGGGTGAGAGCACGTGGCCTCTGCAGCCCCCCACCCCAGCTGAACACCACAGAAAGGGTCAGGCTGGCTCCAGGCTCCTGACCTGTGTTTCAGAATCATTTCCCCCGCAGGACTGCATTCAACGCAACTCAAGTATCACACAAGAAATGTACTGAAAAGCTGAATACAGTTGAACGGGGCTCCCTGATGAGGAGGAGCACATGGAGACATTGTCTCACACTCAGACACCTCACTAAGCACCGCTTCCAAATAGCGGCTCTCTGGCCTCCTCTATATGACCTTCCCCCACATCTCTCCTTTGGGTTCTTGCTGTCTCTTTCCTCACCCTTCCTCACTCAGCCACTTGAGAGAAGGTGTCCTGTTGTCTCTCTGGGCTCCTCTTAATTGTCTACACCACTAATGACCATAAACAGCACGTGTGCACAGGTGCTTCGGTGCTGACCGAATAGGGGAATTTTCTTGTATCCCATCGTCCTGGGTTTGGGTCAGATAACTTCCCTAGGTCTCACTCTTCTCATCTGTAGAGTGGGGAGAATAATGCCTGCCTCCTGGGGTTGGAGGGGAGGGATGTTCAAGGAGACAACGTAACTACGCAGGGAGGAGCACGTCACCCATAGCAGGTGTTGGACCAATGTTCGCTCTTGCTTCTATATTATTCACCACTTTCTGACAGACAGCAAGACCCTCCCCTGATTGCCACCAGCTTGAGGACATGGGCTCCACACCTTTAATGGACAAAGGTGTGAGGGGCAGGACGCATCCTGATGGAAAGGACAAGGACCAATTGTGCAGGGCAAAGGGTCTGAGGGGTGTTCACAGGCAGCAACGAGACTGAGCCTAAGCCGGCATCACCCCATATGCTGGTTTCCCTTTTCTTGCTGTATCTTCCCTATTGCAACCCCCACCCACGCTGGCTCCTGCTCTGGAGGCAGTCCTGGGCGCCTCTGGCTCACAGGGATTTTTCCCTTCGGTTTACACAGACAGGCATGACTTCTGGAGACATACCCAGCTCCCTGGAAGAGGCTAGTAAGCTGAGGAAGCGGGTACCGGGCACAGCGTGTGCCAAGCCCTCACACACACTGATGCCACCCTATGGAAGTCGGTCCTGCTCTTCCTATTAGAGGCTGGGGTGCAGTGCAGAGACACTCTTTACTTGCTCACAGGAGCTACAGCTTGTTGGTGGGGGTGCTGATAAACTAGACATGGTCCGGACATGTTGGAGCATGGCAAGTGCTCTGACCGTCTCCCTGGCTGAAAGAAGCATCAAGCCTGCATCGCAGCTTTCCAGAACGTACAATGCACCAATCCCTTGGGAGCACAAAGGCAGCAGGCTCCCAGAGTCACCCACCCACACGTGTTGGTACAGGGGAACCACTCGTGCATGTTCACACACTCACAGAGGCGTCACACACCGGGTTGTTATTCTGCAGTAACGAGTATTCTGCAAGTTTAGAGACTGACCGTGACCACTGAGAATAAAAGCTGGGGCAGCATCCCAGAGGCCCCAGGGACCACAGGCATCGGCCTGCAAGCTTCTGGATGCTGAGGACTGAGCTGGACACAGGCCAGGCTGGGGGCAAGGGGGCTGGCAGGCAGTGGATTTGGCGCAGAGGCTCTTTGCCCCCTGTTACACAGGGTGTTTCAACGTTTGAACTATGCATTCAGCAACACTTCAGCATACTGGGGACTATGAGCCCTGGGCACACTCACTCGTGCACACTCCAGATCATATTCCCACACATGTTCCTTCCTGAGGCCTCCCACGAGGCCACGGCTCACCCCAGGCTGACACGCAATCCCATGCTGTCCATCACCCGGAAATAGTGCTTCACACACCAACACGTACTCACACACCCCTGCATGCACCAGCACACATGTGCACATTCGCATGCCTGCTCACGTGCATGGCCCCAGAGCATAGAGTCCAGACCGTTCCCCTGGCTGCTGCAACATTCCAACAGGTTGTCTGCCCATGGACCTCGAGTGACTTTCCAAGCACAGAGATCCCAGGATGCAGGGCATGAGGCTGAGGGCTTGCAAAGAAGTGTGCCTTCCTCAGGGAAGAATACAGTCACATCTTCCAGACACAAGCATTCTCTAGAGGGTTGTAAGGTGCAAGAAAATGAACACACGCGCATGCTGGAGCCCGGCAGAGCTAGTTCAAATCCTCTCTTCCCTACTAGGCACTGAGCAGCCCGAGCCAACGTACCCTTTACCTGGAAATGCGAATAACTCACATGTCTAGGCCTGAGGTGAAACTCAAGCACAGTTTCTGACAGGTCCTGGAGGCCTGCCTCTCCCTTGTGCCCCCTCCACAAGCCCCCTGGCAAAGGAAGGACATCACTCAGCCACCCCACTGCTGGGCACCCACCCGGCTGTGATGCAGGGACTCCCCGCTCGGGATGATTTCAGCAGGGAGGCTGTAGCTCCAGCCACCAGGAATCCTGTGTCAGGAGCCCTGTCTGTGGGTGGGGCCCCATTTGGTCAGCTCTGCCTTTCCCTGCATGTCTGTGCATGGCATGGGATTCCTTCCCAGATGCCTGGCACAGAAGACCCAGTGGGCGTGGCTGGTGCCCAGCTCAGCTGACACCTCTTGGGTCACTGTGGTGCCTTCCATCTTACTGTGTGTGTGAGTGTGTGTGTGTGTGTGTGTGTGTCCACGAGAGGCAGGCGGGCTTGGAGATAGAAAAACCGTGATCCTAGTGGAAGTCAGTGAACAGGACCACTCCAAATGCCCAGGATAAGTGCTTCCTTTTCTCTGTGCTCTACATAACCCCTACCATCTGTTCTCTGGTAATAGAAACAATACCACCTAATGCATGCTTGAGATACCTGACTGCCCCACAAAACATTTGCTGTGGGTACTAGGGGCTTATTCTAGAAAAGATGGACAGGATGGAACACCAAAATCTCATGCATTAGCTGATGTTCCCGTTTTCTCCAGTTACGCAGCGTTGCTACAGCAACATTTGGGTTTGAGCTCTTCAGCTCATCCTCAACACACCACAGAAAAGGATCCAAACAGTTGGAAGGAGAAGGTGCCCAAGAGGCTGTGAAGCAGTGGACGGAACAGCGAGAGTCTGGCCCTCCTTGCCCACCACCGTACCCAGGGCCCAGAGCGTGGCCTGAGAGCACGGCTTCTTGAGGAATGAGTGCTTGTCCCAGGATGACTGCCCCTCATAGTCTTTCTTCTCGGCCCCTGGGCACACGAGCTGAAGTCCCTCGCCAAGGCTCTCGGCTTGTTTCTCTCAGAGGGACACCAAGCGGAAGGGATTCCTGTCTCTGAATAGCCTGCACTCTTCTGACCTCCCTCAGTGCCTTGCCCATGCACAGCCGGACCTCCCAGCGAGTCCCGGCGCAGAGACGGTGCGTTTCCAAGCCTGTGCCCTGTCGTGTTGCAATGTGAATGCCAAGATCTAGGGATGTTGTCAGGCTTTGAGCAGACCTGTGGCTAAACCCCAGGTCTGGGCTGGGAAATGTGCTCTTCTCAGGACTAGCTTGCCTGCTTCCATTTCTCTCAGGCAAGGTCTTTTGACACTGGTAGCAAGTGTCACTACTCGAGTTCAGTCTTGCAACGAGCTACTCCATACTTCTGAGAGAGTGCTTTGCTCGAGTTCTCAGAGATCGACTCTAAGGGGCACCCAAGCACTCCTGAGCACGTGTGCGCTGTCAACCATCGTGCACATGTCTACGCATGGTGTCCCTCATAACGCTGACAGCTGACACGCATCATTCTCTTACGTCGCCCAGCAGGTGAAGAAACGGAGGCTCAACGATGAGAAGGGCCCAAAGTCACGCAACTGCTGAAGGTCAAAGCCTCGGTCGGAACACTCCTTGGGGCTATTTGAAGCCATGTTTCATCCCCGGTCAGATGTGCTTTCCTGAAGAGCATCCAAGTCCGTGGCGTGCGTCATCACACTTGTCCTGGAATCTCTAAGCAGAAGGGGAAGAAAGAATCAGGCCTCAAGCCCTGCGAGCTCAGATACAGGAGCCAGCCCAGGTGACTCCTCCCGCAGCTCATTCCAAGTCGGTGCTTCTCCCCTCTCCTGCTCTCTGCACCTTATGAGAATCGTTTCCCTGGGGACCCTGGAGTCTGGGTGACGTGGACACATGGAGAGAGGGAAGCACTGTCCACTGGAACCCCCCATTTTCTCTTCATGAAGTCTGATGGTTTCCTCACAAGCAGGCAGGACACAGAGCTGGAGCCCCCCTTGTTTGCTTCTGTTGGAATTGGGGAAAACCCAAACACACGGGCCCTGCTTTCCTACTGCTTCAGGCTGAATGTGGCTCTGGCTCAAGGTCAGACCTTTGCTGTGTTTCAGAGGTCTCCCAGAGAGCCAGTCAGCCTTCTGGTGTCGATTCCCTGCAAGCAATGCTCTCTGTGTACCCCGAGCGGCCCAGACCTTCCCCCACCCACAGGAACATCCTGAAACACTTGCTTCACACCCTCCACACCCAGCAGCGTCTGGAATGCTTGCTTGGGACCATCCCAGATGCCAAGGTTCTAAGTCCAAAGTCAGGAGCGGCTTTGGAAACCTGAGGCAGCCAGGCCTCGTGCTGGGGAGGTGGGATCAGGGTCACAGGAAAGGTACCGTCATCCCCACGTGCTGCCAATCCGAGAAGGCAGTCACCAGTCCAGGGCTGAGTAAAGCCTGAAATTTGAGGAAGGCCAGGTGCATCCTATTGTGACTAGGGCCTAATTAAGGGAGCCAATCCAAGGCCACCTCATGGCCTGGGACAGGGATTCGTGATGTATAAAAGGTGTGCAGGCTCTGAGCATCCCAACCCCTTCAGCATCTCCAAGCTCCAGGCGCTGGTGAATTAGGGTAAGTCTGGCAAAGGAGTGGCTCTCCTGGAAGCCTGGCTCCACATGGTCCCCCACTCTGCTGGGAGCTGGGGCTGGAGCTCTGGCTGGTTGGTCAGAGCGAAAGGCCTCGTTCGGGCATCTCTCTCCTCCGTATCACTTGGGACCAGCCTATCCCGGGCTACGAGTCAACAGCTGGAGGGTGTGGGGAGGTGGGCTGAGAAGAGAACCAGGGGTTGGCCAGGAGCCCCGTATCTGTGGCTCCAGCTGGGGTGTGTGCTGTGCGTGGCCAGCGGCAGAGCAGGACTGAGGAGGAGAGAGAGGCACCAGCTCAGGGCACACCTGCCCTTAAGGGCAAGATGAATGCAAGGATGGATGAGAGCTCCTCAAGGAGCAGGGGTGCAGAGGCCCCAAGGAGCTCAGAGCAGTGGGGACAAGGGCATGTGGCCCCGTGGCCCGGTCCTGCTCTGGGAGTCAGGGAGCACTCTTTCCACCTCCCCGTGCTGTGTGCCTGGGCCTCAATTGCCTCCATCTCTGCCTTTCACTTCCCTCAACTGTCCGTTTAAATGGAGGTAAAAGGTCTTCCTGTCCTGGATTCCCCTTTTCGATGAATTCTCTTCAAGAGTGCTTAAGATGCTCCTTTGAAATTGTTAGACATTTATTTCATAAGTCGAAATCTTTGTACCAGGACTCGTCACGAGCTGCTCCTCGTGTCTGTGTGTGTGTGTGCACGTGTGCCTGTGGGTATGTCCGTATGCACAGACACATATACATCGACATACGTATGTATATATCTATGTACGTGTGTGTGTCTTTATGGAGTTTTATATGCTCATTGAATCCTTACAAAAACATGAAGCAAAGGACACAGAAGGGAAGCACCTGGCTCAAAGTCACACTGCGGATCCATTGTTTAGCCAGGACTTCGATCCCAGGAAATCTTATTCTGGATTCCACAGATGTTTCCGTGGCACTATATTCCTTGGTGTTCTCTTTCTCCCCGTCTTTCCTTCTTCCTCTCTCTCTCTCTCCCCCTCCCTTTTTCCATCTTTCTATGGTTTCTGCTACAGGTCTCCCTTTGCTTCTCCTTGCGCCCTTTTCCCCCCTTCCTTTGATTTCCTTCCTTCCTTCCATGTGTATGTATTGCTCTCAAAACCAAATTGCTTACAACGTATATGTACAATGTAGACGGACACACAGACATGAATATAGGCACCTTCCATGGGTGAAGCCACCAGGGCCAAGTCAACAAGGGGAAGGTGTGAGTGAGGCAGGATGTTCTCTTGGGCCGATTCTCTCTAAGGCTTCTGTGTCTTTCCACTTCCAGTGCACATTCGGACCAGAATGTCTCAGCAGAAGCAGAAGCAGTGCTGCCCGCCCCAGCTGTGCTGCCCCCTGCCAAAACAGTGCTGCCCTGCACCCCAGCTGTGCTGCCCTCCAATGCAGCAGTGCTGCCCCGTGCCAAAGCTGTGCTGTCCCCCACCCCAGCCGTGCTGCCCCGTGCCAAAGCTGTGCTGTCCCCCACCCGAGCCATGCTGCCCCGTGCCAAAGCTGTGCTGCCCACCACCCAAAGAGTGCTAACTGCGCCGCAGCACACCAAGCAGCCTTGCCAGCCTCCACCCAACTTCAAGGAGCCCTGTGCCCTCGAGTGCCAACAGGGGTGCCCATACCCTCGGCAGTGCCACAAGACAAAGCACAAGGAAGCCCGGGCATGTGACCAGAGGCCTAGCCCCCGGCAGCACAGACAGCAGGAAGCCCACTCCCCTGTCTCCGCCAGCCAGCGGCCAGCCCCCCTCACCCCAGCTTCAGGATGCAGCCACGCTTCGGGGAAAGGCAGCCCCAGGACGGCAGCTTCCTGGATCTCCAGGTCTTATTCATGAGCAGCTGCAGTTTCCATCTCAGATGAGCATCTGGTTCGACACCGACGAATCATCTTTGTTGACCTGTAGCCACTTGGCCCTGTCGGCTTCTTGGACACTTCGCTAGCGCGCCCGCACACTCTTTCCTATCACCCTTCATTTCTGCTCCTGGTTTCCAAACAATTAAACACAATTCCTCTGGCATTAAGGTCTCGGTTCGATGATTTCATCCGGCAGTTGTAAATTCCTGCAGCGTTTGTATCCTGCTCCCTAACCCAGGACCTCAGAAGAGCTGGGCGTGTGGGTGCAGGTAGAGGAGAAGGCATGGGAGAGGCACGTCCGAGTGGAGGCGCATTTGCCAGTGTCCTGCCAGGTGAGGAGGGGAGGTGGGGGCTTCTGCGGCTGCTGACACATCCCCACGTCCATGGAAAATGAGAACACCCCTTGCAAACAGGGGAGATGATGCCCGTCTAGAAAACGGAGCCGCAGAAAGAGTAAGGGAACCCCCAGCCAAGAGCTACAAAGTCGAGTCAAGGCAAAGAAACTGAAATGCAGAGGACACCCTCCAAGGGCTGGTGGGTCCAAATGAATGGAGGAGAGGCCTCACCAATTCTCCCACAGGAGAAAGCAAAGAGCACAGTGTCTTCAAGCCAACCACAGGGGTTCCTTGGAGAAAGTCTATGCACCAATCATATTGACAGCACACACACAACCACTCTCAACATCTGAGTCACCTCATCGCCCCCATTGTTTCTCCCGCTTGGGACTCTCCTGGGCTCTTTGGCCCTCACTGCCCTCTTCCTTTCGAGTTCCTGAATTCTGGGGGAAACAGCCAGCCCACACGGAATCCCAACTTCTTTCTGTTACTGCCACTACACTCAGCCCTTTCCAGCAAATCCTTCTCTCACCAAACAACCCACTCATTGGTCTCTGGGAATCACTTTTCGGACACCTGCCTCCAATTTCAGGCCTCTGGGCTTCAGGAGAGTCCCTGAAATCCAGAGGAAGAACCCAAAAAGAGCCAGAGAAGAGCACACCATCCGCTCAAAGTCTGCATTATCCCCCGGCATATATGCAAGTCGCTGGAGAATTCAGAGTTAGCTGAAGATGCGCAAGCTTCAGCATTGCTTCCTTGGTCGGCTGGTCTCTTCTTCCCCCATCGTGTCTTTCCTTGCCTTTCAGCTATGCTCCATCCATCCACCTCTTTGTCCATCACCAAACCATCCGTGCCATCCAGTAGTCCAGCACTGCATCCTCGCTAAGTCACTCCCCCTCCGCCGTGCTTCGAATGGCATGGGTGCTGTGAAAACACAGTAAAACACTGCGCTGCGGGTCTCCTGGTTTGATTACCTGCGTTAGAAGCCCAAGCTAGCACCCCCAAGACACCAAAACACAGCTAGACCACATGGCACCTACTTAATGGGTGGCTCGGATGCTCCGGAACTTCATTCATGCCCTCAGAATTCAGAGGAGACAGAGAGAGTACCCCGGGGGCTGTTGAGGGGAGGAAGGACATCGTGGCCATATCTGCTGTCATGGCACCCACCACAGGGCTTCCAGCAAAGTCTGTCCATGAGGAAGAGCTGGAGAAGGGCGGTTCAGAGTGGAAGGACGGTGGGATTCGGCGACACAGGGAAGATCGCATCCCAGGACTGGTTACAGCAGGAGCTAACGCTGCGAGTGCCAGGTGTGCCCAGGAGGCCAGCCCTCCCACGTCTCCGCCCAGGGCCACGAGGGTGAGAGCACGTGGCCTCTGCAGCCCCCCACCCCAGCTGAACACCACAGAAAGGGTCAGGCTGGCTCCAGGCTCCTGACCTGTGTTTCAGAATCATTTCCCCCGCAGGACTGCATTCAACGCAACTCAAGTATCACACAAGAAATGTACTGAAAAGCTGAATACAGTTGAACGGGGCTCCCTGATGAGGAGGAGCACATGGAGACATTGCCCCACACTCAGACACCTCACTAAGCACCGCTTCCAAATAGCGGCTCTCTGGCCTCCTCTATATGACCTTCCCCCACATCTCTCCTTTGGGTTCTTGCTGTCTCTTTCCTCACCCTTCCTCACTCAGCCACTTTAGAGAAGGTGTCCCGTTGTCTCTCTGGGCTCCTCTTAATTGTCTACACCACTAATGACCATAAACAGCACGTGTGCACAGGTGCTTCGGTGCTGACCGAATAGGGGAATTTTCTTGTATCCCATCGTCCTGGGTTTGGGTCAGATTACTTCCCTAGGTCTCACTCTTCTCATCTGTAGAGTGGGGAGAATAATGCCTGCCTCCTGGGGTTGGAGGGGAGGGATGTTCAAGGAGACAACGTAACTACGCAGGGAGGAGCACGTCACCCATAGCAGGTGTTGGACCAATGTTCGCTCTTGCTTCTATATTATTCACCACTTTCTGACAGACAGCAAGACCCTCCCCTGATTGCCACCAGCTTGAGGACATGGGCTCCACACCTTTAATGGACAAAGGTGTGAGGGGCAGGACACATCCTGATGGAAAGGACAAGGACCAATTGTGCAGGGCAAAGGGTCTGAGGGGTGTTCACAGGCAGCAACGAGACTGAGCCTAAGCCGGCATCACCCCATATGCTGGTTTCCCTTTTCTTGCTGCATCTTCCCTATTGCAACCCCCACCCACGCTGGCTCCTGCTCTGGAGGCAGTCCTGGGCGCCTCTGGCTCACAGGGATTTTTCCCTTCGGTTTACACAGACAGGCATGACTTCTGGAGACATACCCAGCTCCCTGGAAGAGGCTAGTAAGCTGAGGAAGCGGGTACCGGGCACAGCGTGTGCCAAGCCCTCACACACACTGATGCCACCCTATGGAAGTCGGTCCTGCTCTTCCTATTAGAGGCTGGGGTGCAGTGCAGAGACACTCTTTACTTGCTCACAGGAGCTACAGCTTGTTGGTGGGGGTGCTGATAAACTAGACATGGTCCGGACATGTTGGAGCATGGCAAGTGCTCTGACCGTCTCCCTGGCTGAAAAAAGCATCAAGCCTGCATCGCAGCTTTCCAGAACGTACAATGCACCAATCCCTTGGGAGCACAAAGGCAGCAGGTTCCCAGAGTCACCCACCCACACGTGTTGGTACAGGGGAACCACTCGTGCATGTTCACACACTCACAGAGGTGTCACACACCGGGTTGTTATTCTGCAGTAACGAGTATTCTGCAAGTTTAGAGACTGACCGTGACCACTGAGAATAAAAGCTGGGGCAGCATCCCAGAGGCCCCAGGGACCACAGGCATCGGCCTGCAAGCTTCTGGATGCTGAGGACTGAGCTGGACACAGGCCAGGCTGGGGGCAAGGGGGCTGGCAGGCAGTGGATTTGGCACAGAGGCTCTTTGCCCCCTGTTACACAGGGTGTTTCAACGTTTGAACTATGCATTCAGCAACACTTCAGCATACTGGGGACTATGAGCCCTGGGCACACTCACTCGTGCACACTCCAGATCATATTCCCACACATGTTCCTTCCTGAGGCCTCCCACGAGGCCACGGCTCACCCCAGGCTGACACGCAATCCCATGCTGTCCATCACCCGGAAATAGTGCTTCACACACCAACACGTACTCACACACCCCTGCATGCACCAGCACACATGTGCACATTCGCATGCCTGCTCACGTGCATGGCCCCAGAGCATAGAGTCCAGACCGTTCCCCAGGCTGCTGCAGCATTCCAGCAGGTTGAATGCCCATGGACCTCCAGTGACTTTCCAAGCACAGAGATCCCAGGATGCAGGGCATGAGGCTGAGGGCTTGCAAAGAAGTGTGCCTTCCTCAGGGAAGAATACAGTCACATCTTCCAGACACAAGCATTCTCTAGAGGGTTGTAAGGTGCAAGAAAATGAACACACGCGCATGCTGGAGCCCGGCAGAGCTAGTTCAAATCCTCTCTTCCCTACTAGGCACTGAGCAGCCCGAGCCAACGTACCCTTTACCTGGAAATGCGAATAACTCACATGTCTAGGCCTGAGGTGAAACTCAAGCACAGTTTCTGACAGGTCCTGGAGGCCTGCCTCTCCCTTGTGCCCCCTCCACAAGCCCCCTGGCAAAGGAAGGACATCACTCAGCCACCCCACTGCTGGGCACCCACCCGGCTGTGACGCAGGGACTCCCCGCTCGGGATGATTTCAGCAGGGAGGCTGTAGCTCCAGCCACCAGGAATCCTGTGTCAGGAGCCCTGTCTGTGGGTGGGGCCCCATTTGGTCAGCTCTGCCTTTCCCTGCATGTCTGTGCATGGCCCCAGCCTGGGATTCCTTCCCAGATGCCTGGCACAGAAGACCCAGTGGGCGTGGCCGGTGCCCAGCTCAGCTGACACCTCTTGGGTCACTGTGGTGCCTTCCATCTTACTGTGTGTGTGAGTGTGTGTGTGTGTGTGTGTGTGTGTGTGTGTGTGTGTCCACGAGAGGCAGGCGGGCTTGGAGATAGAAAAACCGTGATCCTAGTGGAAGTCAGTGAACAGGACCACTCCAAATGCCCAGGATAAGGGCTTCCTTTTCTCTGTGCTCTACATAACCCCTACCATCTGTTCTCTGGTAATAGAAACAATACCACCTAATGCATGCTTGAGATACCTGACTGCCCCACAAAACATTTGCTCTGGGTACTAGGGGCTTATTCTAGAAACGATGGACAGGATGGAACACCAAAACCTCATGCATTAGCTGATGTTCCCGTTTTCTCCAGTTACGCAGCGTTGCTACAGCAACATTTGGGTTTGAGCTCTTCAGCTCATCCTCAACACACCACAGAAAAGGATCCAAACAGTTGGAAGGAGAAGGTGCCCAAGAGGCTGTGAAGCAGTGGACGGAACAGCGAGAGTCTGGCCCTCCTTGCCCACCACCATTCCCAGGGCCCAGAGCGTGGCCTGAGAGCACGGCTTCTTGAGGAATGAGTCCTTGTCCCAGGATGACTGCCCCTCATAGTCTTTCTTCTCGGCCCCTGGGCACACGAGCTGAAGTCCCTCGCCAAGGCTCTCGGCTTGTTTCTCTCAGAGGGACACCAAGCGGAAGGGATTCCTGTCTCTGAATAGCCTGCACTCTTCTGACCTCCCTCAGTGCCTTGCCCATGCACAGCCGGACCTCCCAGCGAGTCCCGGCGCAGAGACGGTGCGTTTCCAAGCCTGTGCCCTGTCGTGTTGCAATGTGAATGCCAAGATCTAGGGATGTTGTCAGGCTTTGAGCAGACCTGTGGCTAAACCCCAGGTCTGGGCTGGGAAATGTGCTCTTCTCAGGACTAGCTTGCCTGCTTCCATTTCTCTCAGGCAAGGTCTTTTGACACTGGTAGCAAGTGTCACTACTCGAGTTCAGTCTTGCAACGAGCTACTCCATACTTCTGAGAGAGTGCTTTGCTCGAGTTCTCAGAGATCGACTCTAAGGGGCACCCAAGCACTCCTGAGCACGTGTGCGCTGTCAACCATCGTGCACATGTCTACGCATGGTGTCCCTCATAACGCTGACAGCTGACACGCATCATTCTCTTACGTCGCCCAGCAGGTGAGGAAACGGAGGCTCAACGATGAGAAGGGCCCAAAGTCACGCAACTGCTGAAGGTCAAAGCCTCGGTCGGAACACTCCTTGGGGCTATTTGAAGCCATGTTTCATCCCCGGTCAGATGTGCTTTCCTGAAGAGCATCCAAGTCCGTGGCGTGCGTCATCACACTTGTCCTGGAATCTCTAAGCAGAAGGGGAAGAAAGAATCAGGCCTCAAGCCCTGCGAGCTCAGATACAGGAGCCAGCCCAGGTGACTCCTCCCGCAGCTCATTCCAAGTCGGTGCTTCTCCCCTCTCCTGCTCTCTGCACCTTATGAGAATCGTTTCCCTGGGGACCCTGGAGTCTGGGTGACGTGCACACATGGAGAGAGGGAAGCACTGTCCACTGGAACCCCCCATTTTCTCTTCATGAAATCTGATGGTTTCCTCACAAGCAGGCAGGACACAGAGCTGGAGCCCCCCTTGTTTGCTTCTGTTGGAATTGGGGAAAACCCAAACACACGGGCCCTGCTTTCCTACTGCTTCAGGCTGAATGTGGCTCTGGCTCAAGGTCAGACCTTTGCTGTGTTTCAGAGGTCTCCCAGAGAGCCAGTCAGCCTTCTGGTGTCGATTCCCTGCAAGCAATGCTCTCTGTGTACCCCGAGCGGCCCAGACCTTCCCCCACCCACAGGAACATCCTGAAACACTTGCTTCACACCCTCCACACCCAGCACCGTCCGGAATGCTTGCTTGGGACCATCCCAGATGCCAAGGTTCTAAGTCCAAAGTCAGGAGCGGCTTTGGAAACCTGAGGCAGCCAGGCCTCGTGCTGGGGAGGTGGGATCAGGGTCACAGGAAAGGTACCATCATCCCCACGTGCTGCCAATCCGAGAAGGCAGTCACCAGTCCAGGGCTGAGTAAAGCCTGAAATTTGAGGAAGGCCAGGTGCATCCTATTGTGACTAGGGCCTAATTAAGGGAGCCAATCCAAGGCCACCTCATGGCCTGGGACAGGGATTCGTGATGTATAAAAGGTGTGCAGGCTCTGAGCATCCCAACCCCTTCAGCATCTCCAAGCTCCAGGCGCTGGTGAATTAGGGTAAGTCTGGCAAAGGAGTGGCTCTCCTGGAAGCCTGGCTCCACATGGTCCCCCACTCTGCTGGGAGCTGGGGCTGGAGTTCTGGCTGGTTTGTCAGAGCGAAAGGCCTCGTTCGGGCATCTCTCTCCTCCGTATCACTTGGGACCAGCCTATCCCGGGCTACGAGTCAACAGCTGGAGGGTGTGGGGAGGTGGGCTGAGAAGAGAACCAAGGGTTGGCCAGGAGCCCCGTATCTGTGGCTCCAGCTGGGGTGTGTGCTGTGCGTGGCCAGCGGCAGAGCAGGACTGAGGAGGAGAGAGAGGCACCAGCTCAGGGCACACCTGCCCTTAAGGGCAAGATGAATGCAAGGATGGATGAGAGCTCCTCAAGGAGCAGGGGTGCAGAGGCCCCAAGGAGCTCAGAGCAGTGGGGACAAGGGCATGTGGCCCCGTGGCCCGGTCCTGCTCTGGGAGTCAGGGAGCACTCTTTCCACCTCCCCGTGCTGTGTGCCTGGGCCTCAATTGCCTCCATCTCTGCCTTTCACTTCCCTCAACTGTCCGTTTAAATGGAGGTAAAAGGTCTTCCTGTCCTGGATTCCCCTTTTCGATGAATTCTCTTCAAGAGTGCTTAAGATGCTCCTTTGAAATTGTTAGACATTTATTTCATAAGTCGAAATCTTTGTACCAGGACTCGTCACGAGCTGCTCCTCGTGTCTGTGTGTGTGTGTGCACGTGTGCCTGTGGGTATGTCCGTATGCACAGACACATATATATCGACATACGTATGTATATATCTATGTACGTGTGTGTGTCTTTATGGAGTTTTATATGCTCATTGAATCCTTACAAAAACATGAAGCAAAGGACACAGAAGGGAAGCACCTGGCTCAAAGTCACACTGCGGATCCATTGTTTAGCCAGGACTTCGATCCCAGGAAATCCTATTCTGGATTCCACAGATGTTTCCGTGGCACTATATTCCTTGGTGTTCTCTTTCTCCCCGTCTTTCCTTCTTCCTCTCTCTCTCTCTCCCCCTCCCTTTTTCCATCTTTCTATGGTTTCTGCTACAGGTCTCCCTTTGCTTCTCCTTGCGCCCTTTTCCCCCCTTCCTTTGATTTCCTTCCTTCCTTCCATGTGTATGTATTGCTCTCAAAACCAAATTGCTTACAACGTATATGTACAATGTAGACGGACACACAGACATGAATATAGGCACCTTCCATGGGTGAAGCCACCAGGGCCAAGTCAACAAGGGGAAGGTGTGAGTGAGGCAGGATGTTCTCTTGGGCCGATTCTCTCTAAGGCTTCTGTGTCTTTCCACTTCCAGTGCACATTCGGACCAGAATGTCTCAGCAGAAGCAGAAGCAGTGCTGCCCGCCCCAGCTGTGCTGCCCCCTGCCAAAACAGTGCTGCCCTGCACCCCAGCTGTGCTGCCCTCCAATGCAGCAGTGCTGCCCTGCACCCCAGCTGTGTTGCCCTCCAATGCAGCAGTGCTGCCCCGTGCCAAAGCTGTGCTGCCCACCACCCAAAGAGTGCTAACTGCGCCGCAGCACACCAAGCAGCCTTGCCAGCCTCCACCCAACTTCAAGGAGCCCTGTGCCCTCGAGTGCCAACAGGGGTGCCCATACCCTCGGCAGTGCCACAAGACAAAGCACAAGGAAGCCCGGGCATGTGACCAGAGGCCTAGCCCCCGGCAGCACAGACAGCAGGAAGCCCACTCCCCTCTCTCCGCCAGCCAGCGGCCAGCCCCCCTCACCCCAGCTTCAGGATGCAGCCACGCTTCGGGGAAAGGCAGCCCCAGGACGGCAGCTTCCTGGATCTCCAGGTCTTATTCATGAGCAGCTGCAGTTTCCATCTCAGATGAGCATCTGGTTCGAAACCGACGAATCATCTTTGCTGACCTGTAGCCACTTGGCCCTGTCGGCTTCTTGGACACTTCACTAGCGCGCCCGCACACTCTTTCCTATCACCCTTCATTTCTGCTCCTGGTTTCCAAACAATTAAACACAATTCCTCTGGCATTAAGGTCTCGGTTCGATGATTTCATCCGGCAGTTGTAAATTCCTGCAGCGTTTGTATCCTGCTCCCTAACCCAGGACCTCAGAAGAGCTGGGCGTGTGGGTGCAGGTAGAGGAGAAGGCATGGGAGAGGCACTTCCGAGTGGAGGCGCATTTGCCAGTGTCCTGCCAGGTGAGGAGGGGAGGTGGGGGCTTCTGCGGCTGCTGACACATCCCCACGTCCATGGAAAATGAGAACACCCCTTGCAAACAGGGGAGATGATGCCCGTCTAGAAAACGGAGCCGCAGAAAGAGTAAGGGAACCCCCAGCCAAGAGCTACAAAGTCGAGTCAAGGCAAAGAAACTGAAATGCAGAAGACACCCTCCAAGGGCTGGTGGGTCCAAATGAATGGAGGAGAGGCCTCACCAATTCTCCCACAGGAGAAAGCAAAGAGCACAGTGTCTTCAAGCCAACCACAGGGGTTCCTTGGAGAAAGTCTATGCACCAATCATATTGACAGCACACACACAACCACTCTCAACATCTGATTCACCTCATCGCCCCCATTGTTTCTCCCACTTGGGACTCTCCTGGGCTCTTTGGCCCTCACTGCCCTCTTCCTTTCGAGTTCCTGAATTCTGGGGGAAACAGCCAGCCCACACGGAATCCCAACTTCTTTCTGTTACTGCCACTACACTCAGCCCTTTCCAGCAAATCCTTCTCTCACCAAACAACCCACTCATTGGTCTCTGGGAATCACTTTTCGGACACCTGCCTCCAATTTCAGGCCTCTGGGCTTCAGGAGAGTCCCTGAAATCCAGAGGAAGAACCCAAAAAGAGCCAGAGAAGAGCACACCATCCGCTCAAAGTCTGCATTATCCCCCGGCATATATGCAAGTCGCTGGAGAATTCAGAGTTAGCTGAAGATGCGCAAGCTTCAGCATTGCTTCCTTGGTCAGCTGGTCTCTTCTTCCCCCATCGTGTCTTTCCTTGCCTTTCAGCTATGCTCCATCCATCCACCTCTTTGTCCATCACCAAACCATCCGTGCCATCCAGTAGTCCAGCACTGCATCCTCGCTAAGTCACTCCCCCTCCGCCGTGCTTCGAATGGCATGGGTGCTGTGAAAACACAGTAAAACACTGCGCTGCGGGTCTCCTGGTTTGATTACCTGCGTTAGAAGCCCAAGCTAGCACCCCCAAGACACCAAAACACAGCTAGACCACATGGCACCTACTTAATGGGTGGCTCGGATGCTCCGGAACTTCATTCATGCCCTCAGAATTCAGAGGAGACAGAGAGAGTACCCCGGGGGCTGTTGAGGGGAGGAAGGACATCGTGGCCATCTCTGCTGTCATGGCACCCACCACAGGGCTTCCAGCAAAGTCTGTCCATGAGGAAGAGCTGGAGAAGGGCGGTTCAGAGTGGAAGGATGGTGGGATTCGGCGACACAGGGAAGATCGCATCCCAGGACTGGTTACAGCAGGAGCTAACGCTGCGAGTGCCAGGTGTGCCCAGGAGGCCAGCCCTCCCACGTCTCCGCCCAGGGCCACGAGGGTGAGAGCACGTGGCCTCTGCAGCCCCCCACCCCAGCTGAACACCACAGAAAGGGTCAGGCTGGCTCCAGGCTCCTGACCTGTGTTTCAGAATCATTTCCCCCGCAGGACTGCATTCAACGCAACTCAAGTATCACACAAGAAATGTACTGAAAAGCTGAATACAGTTGAACGGGGCTCCCTGATGAGGAGGAGCACATGGAGACATTGCCCCACACTCAGACACCTCACTAAGCACCGCTTCCAAATAGCGGCTCTCTGGCCTCCTCTATATGACCTTCCCCCACATCTCTCCTTTGGGTTCTTGCTGTCTCTTTCCTCACCCTTCCTCACTCAGCCACTTTAGAGAAGGTGTCCCGTTGTCTCTCTGGGCTCCTCTTAATTGTCTACACCACTAATGACCATAAACAGCACGTGTGCACAGGTGCTTCGGTGCTGACCGAATAGGGGAATTTTCTTGTATCCCATCGTCCTGGGTTTGGGTCAGATAACTTCCCTAGGTCTCACTCTTCTCATCTGTAGAGTGGGGAGAATAATGCCTGCCTCCTGGGGTTGGAGGGGAGGGATGTTCAAGGAGACAACGTAACTACGCAGGGAGGAGCACGTCACCCATAGCAGGTGTTGGACCAATGTTCGCTCTTGCTTCTATATTATTCACCACTTTCTGACAGACAGCAAGACCCTCCCCTGATTGCCACCAGCTTGAGGACATGGGCTCCACACCTTTAATGGACAAAGGTGTGAGGGGCAGGACACATCCTGATGGAAAGGACAAGGACCAATTGTGCAGGGCAAAGGGTCTGAGGGGTGTTCACAGGCAGCAACGAGACTGAGCCTAAGCCGGCATCACCCCATATGCTGGTTTCCCTTTTCTTGCTGCATCTTCCCTATTGCAACCCCCACCCACGCTGGATCCTGCTCTGGAGGCAGTCCTGGGCGCCTCTGGCTCACAGGGATTTTTCCCTTCGGTTTACACAGACAGGCATGACTTCTGGAGACATACCCAGCTCCCTGGAAGAGGCTAGTAAGCTGAGGAAGCGGGTACCGGGCACAGCGTGTGCCAAGCCCTCACACACACTGATGCCACCCTATGGAAGTCGGTCCTGCTCTTCCTATTAGAGGCTGGGGTGCAGTGCAGAGACACTCTTTCCTTGCTCACAGGAGCTACAGCTTGTTGGTGGGGGTGCTGATAAACTAGACATGGTCCGGACATGTTGGAGCATGGCAAGTGCTCTGACCGTCTCCCTGGCTGAAAAAAGCATCAAGCCTGCATCGCAGCTTTCCAGAACGTACAATGCACCAATCCCTTGGGAGCACAAAGGCAGCAGGTTCCCAGAGTCACCCACCCACACGTGTTGGTACAGGGGAACCACTCGTGCATGTTCACACACTCACAGAGGTGTCACACACCGGGTTGTTATTCTGCAGTAACGAGTATTCTGCAAGTTTAGAGACTGACCGTGACCACTGAGAATAAAAGCTGGGGCAGCATCCCAGAGGCCCCAGGGACCACAGGCATCGGCCTGCAAGCTTCTGGATGCTGAGGACTGAGCTGGACACAGGCCAGGCTGGGGGCAAGGGGGCTGGCAGGCAGTGGATTTGGCACAGAGGCTCTTTGCCCCCTGTTACACAGGGTGTTTCAACGTTTGAACTATGCATTCAGCAACACTTCAGCATACTGGGGACTATGAGCCCTGGGCACACTCACTCGTGCACACTCCAGATCATATTCCCACACATGTTCCTTCCTGAGGCCTCCCACGAGGCCACGGCTCACCCCAGGCTGACACGCAATCCCATGCTGTCCATCACCCGGAAATAGTGCTTCACACACCAACACGTACTCACACACCCCTGCATGCACCAGCACACATGTGCACATTCGCATGCCTGCTCACGTGCATGGCCCCAGAGCATAGAGTCCAGACCGTTCCCCAGGCTGCTGCAGCATTCCAGCAGGTTGAATGCCCATGGACCTCCAGTGACTTTCCAAGCACAGAGATCCCAGGATGCAGGGCATGAGGCTGAGGGCTTGCAAAGAAGTGTGCCTTCCTCAGGGAAGAATACAGTCACATCTTCCAGACACAAGCATTCTCTAGAGGGTTGTAAGGTGCAAGAAAATGAACACACGCGCATGCTGGAGCCCGGCAGAGCTAGTTCAAATCCTCTCTTCCCTACTAGGCACTGAGCAGCCCGAGCCAACGTACCCTTTACCTGGAAATGCGAATAACTCACATGTCTAGGCCTGAGGTGAAACTCAAGCACAGTTTCTGACAGGTCCTGGAGGCCTGCCTCTCCCTTGTGCGCCCTCCACAAGCCCCCTGGCAAAGGAAGGACATCACTCAGCCACCCCACTACTGGGCACCCACCCGGCTGTGACGCAGGGACTCCCCGCTCGGGATGATTTCAGCAGGGAGGCTGTAGCTCCAGCCACCAGGAATCCTGTGTCAGGAGCCCTGTCTGTGGGTGGGGCCCCATTTGGTCAGCTCTGCCTTTCCCTGCATGTCTGTGCATGGCCCCAGCCTGGGATTCCTTCCCAGATGCCTGGCACAGAAGACCCAGTGGGCGTGGCGGTGCCCAGCTCAGCTGACACCTCTTGGGTCACTGTGGTGCCTTCCATCTTACTGTGTGTGTGAGTGTGTGTGTGTGTGTGTGTGTGTGTGTGTGTGTCCACGAGAGGCAGGCGGGCTTGGAGATAGAAAAACCGTGATCCTAGTGGAAGTCAGTGAACAGGACCACTCCAAATGCCCAGGATAAGTGCTTCCTTTTCTCTGCGCTCTACATAACCCCTACCATCTGTTCTCTGGTAATAGAAACAATACCACCTAATGCATGCTTGAGATACCTGACTGCCCCACAAAACATTTGCTCTGGGTACTAGGGGCTTATTCTAGAAACGATGGACAGGATGGAACACCAAAACCTCATGCATTAGCTGATGTTCCCGTTTTCTCCAGTTACGCAGCGTTGCTACAGCAACATTTGGGTTTGAGCTCTTCAGCTCATCCTCAACACACCACAGAAAAGGATCCAAACAGTTGGAAGGAGAAGGTGCCCAAGAGGCTGTGAAGCAGTGGACGGAACAGCGAGAGTCTGGCCCTCCTTGCCCACCACCATTCCCAGGGCCCAGAGCGTGGCCTGAGAGCACGGCTTCTTGAGGAATGAGTCCTTGTCCCAGGATGACTGCCCCTCATAGTCTTTCTTCTCGGCCCCTGGGCACACGAGCTGAAGTCCCTCGCCAAGGCTCTCGGCTTGTTTCTCTCAGAGGGACACCAAGCGGAAGGGATTCCTGTCTCTGAATAGCCTGCACTCTTCTGACCTCCCTCAGTGCCTTGCCCATGCACAGCCGGACCTCCCAGCGAGTCCCGGCGCAGAGACGGTGCGTTTCCAAGCCTGTCCCCTGTCGTGTTGCAATGTGAATGCCAAGATCTAGGGATGTTGTCAGGCTTTGAGCAGACCTGTGGCTAAACCCCAGGTCTGGGCTGGGAAATGTGCTCTTCTCAGGACTAGCTTGCCTGCTTCCATTTCTCTCAGGCAAGGTCTTTTGACACTGGTAGCAAGTGTCACTACTCGAGTTCAGTCTTGCAACGAGCTACTCCATACTTCTGAGAGAGTGCTTTGCTCGAGTTCTCAGAGATCGACTCTAAGGGGCACCCAAGCACTCCTGAGCACGTGTGCGCTGTCAACCATCGTGCACATGTCTACGCATGGTGTCCCTCATAACGCTGACAGCTGACACGCATCATTCTCTTACGTCGCCCAGCAGGTGAAGAAACGGAGGCTCAACGATGAGAAGGGCCCAAAGTCACGCAACTGCTGAAGGTCAAAGCCTCGGTCGGAACACTCCTTGGGGCTATTTGAAGCCATGTTTCATCCCCGGTCAGATGTGCTTTCCTGAAGAGCATCCAAGTCCGTGGCGTGCGTCATCACACTTGTCCTGGAATCTCTAAGCAGAAGGGGAAGAAAGAATCAGGCCTCAAGCCCTGCGAGCTCAGATACAGGAGCCAGCCCAGGTGACTCCTCCCGCAGCTCATTCCAAGTCGGTGCTTCTCCCCTCTCCTGCTCTCTGCACCTTATGAGAATCGTTTCCCTGGGGACCCTGGAGTCTGGGTGACGTGCACACATGGAGAGAGGGAAGCACTGTCCACTGGAACCCCCCATTTTCTCTTCATGAAGTCTGATGGTTTCCTCACAAGCAGGCAGGACACAGAGCTGGAGCCCCCCTTGTTTGCTTCTGTTGGAATTGGGGAAAACCCAAACACACGGGCCCTGCTTTCCTACTGCTTCAGGCTGAATGTGGCTCTGGCTCAAGGTCAGACCTTTGCTGTGTTTCAGAGGTCTCCCAGAGAGCCAGTCAGCCTTCTGGTGTCGATTCCCTGCAAGCAATGCTCTCTGTGTACCCCGAGCGGCCCAGACCTTCCCCCACCCACAGGAACATCCTGAAACACTTGCTTCACACCCTCCACACCCAGCACCGTCCGGAATGCTTGCTTGGGACCATCCCAGATGCCAAGGTTCTAAGTCCAAAGTCAGGAGCGGCTTTGGAAACCTGAGGCAGCCAGGCCTCGTGCTGGGGAGGTGGGATCAGGGTCACAGGAAAGGTACCGTCATCCCCACGTGCTGCCAATCCGAGAAGGCAGTCACCAGTCCAGGGCTGAGTAAAGCCTGAAATTTGAGGAAGGCCAGGTGCATCCTATTGTGACTAGGGCCTAATTAAGGGAGCCAATCCAAGGCCACCTCATGGCCTGGGACAGGGATTCGTGATGTATAAAAGGTGTGCAGGCTCTGAGCATCCCAACCCCTTCAGCATCTCCAAGCTCCAGGCGCTGGTGAATTAGGGTAAGTCTGGCAAAGGAGTGGCTCTCCTGGAAGCCTGGCTCCACATGGTCCCCCACTCTGCTGGGAGCTGGGGCTGGAGCTCTGGCTGGTTTGTCAGAGCGAAAGGCCTCGTTCGGGCATCTCTCTCCTCCGTATCACTTGGGACCAGCCTATCCCGGGCTACGAGTCAACAGCTGGAGGGTGTGGGGAGGTGGGCTGAGAAGAGAACCAGGGGTTGGCCAGGAGCCCCGTATCTGTGGCTCCAGCTGGGGTGTGTGCTGTGCGTGGCCAGCGGCAGAGCAGGACTGAGGAGGAGAGAGAGGCACCAGCTCAGGGCACACCTGCCCTTAAGGGCAAGATGAATGCAAGGATGGATGAGAGCTCCTCAAGGAGCAGGGGTGCAGAGGCCCCAAGGAGCTCAGAGCAGTGGGGACAAGGGCATGTGGCCCCGTGGCCCGGTCCTGCTCTGGGAGTCAGGGAGCACTCTTTCCACCTCCCCGTGCTGTGTGCCTGGGCCTCAATTGCCTCCATCTCTGCCTTTCACTTCCCTCAACTGTCCGTTTAAATGGAGGTAAAAGGTCTTCCTGTCCTGGATTCCCCTTTTCGATGAATTCTCTTCAAGAGTGCTTAAGATGCTCCTTTGAAATTGTTAGACATTTATTTCATAAGTCGAAATCTTTGTACCAGGACTCGTCACGAGCTGCTCCTCGTGTCTGTGTGTGTGTGTGCACGTGTGCCTGTGGGTATGTCCGTATGCACAGACACATATATATCGACATACGTATGTATATATCTATGTACGTGTGTGTGTCTTTATGGAGTTTTATATGCTCATTGAATCCTTACAAAAACATGAAGCAAAGGACACAGAAGGGAAGCACCTGGCTCAAAGTCACACTGCGGATCCATTGTTTAGCCAGGACTTCGATCCCAGGAAATCCTATTCTGGATTCCACAGATGTTTCCGTGGCACTATATTCCTTGGTGTTCTCTTTCTCCCCGTCTTTCCTTCTTCCTCTCTCTCTCTCTCCCCCTCCCTTTTTCCATCTTTCTATGGTTTCTGCTACAGGTCTCCCTTTGCTTCTCCTTGCGCCCTTTTCCCCCCTTCCTTTGATTTCCTTCCTTCCTTCCATGTGTATGTATTGCTCTCAAAACCAAATTGCTTACAACGTATATGTACAATGTAGACGGACACACAGACATGAATATAGGCACCTTCCATGGGTGAAGCCACCAGGGCCAAGTCAACAAGGGGAAGGTGTGAGTGAGGCAGGATGTTCTCTTGGGCCGATTCTCTCTAAGGCTTCTGTGTCTTTCCACTTCCAGTGCACATTCGGACCAGAATGTCTCAGCAGAAGCAGAAGCAGTGCTGCCCGCCCCAGCTGTGCTGCCCCCTGCCAAAACAGTGCTGCCCTGCACCCCAGCTGTGCTGCCCTCCAATGCAGCAGTGCTGCCCTGCACCCCAGCTGTGTTGCCCTCCAATGCAGCAGTGCTGCCCCGTGCCAAAGCTGTGCTGCCCACCACCCAAAGAGTGCTAACTGCGCCGCAGCACACCAAGCAGCCTTGCCAGCCTCCACCCAACTTCAAGGAGCCCTGTGCCCTCGAGTGCCAACAGGGGTGCCCATACCCTCGGCAGTGCCACAAGACAAAGCACAAGGAAGCCCGGGCATGTGACCAGAGGCCTAGCCCCCGGCAGCACAGACAGCAGGAAGCCCACTCCCCTCTCTCCGCCAGCCAGCGGCCAGCCCCCCTCACCCCAGCTTCAGGATGCAGCCACGCTTCGGGGAAAGGCAGCCCCAGGACGGCAGCTTCCTGGATCTCCAGGTCTTATTCATGAGCAGCTGCAGTTTCCACCTCAGATGAGCATCTGGTTCGACACCGACGAATCATCTTTGCTGACCTGTAGCCACTTGGCCCTGTCGGCTTCTTGGACACTTCGCTAGCGCGCCCGCACACTCTTTCCTATCACCCTTCATTTCTGCTCCTGGTTTCCAAACAATTAAACACAATTCCTCTGGCATTAAGGTCTCGGTTCGATGATTTCATCCGGCAGTTGTAAATTCCTGCAGCGTTTGTATCCTGCTCCCTAACCCAGGACCTCAGAAGAGCTGGGCGTGTGGGTGCAGGTAGAGGAGAAGGCATGGGAGAGGCACTTCCGAGTGGAGGCGCATTTGCCAGTGTCCTGCCAGGTGAGGAGGGGAGGTGGGGGCTTCTGCGGCTGCTGACACATCCCCACGTCCATGGAAAATGAGAACACCCCTTGCAAACAGGGGAGATGATGCCCGTCTAGAAAACGGAGCCGCAGAAAGAGTAAGGGAACCCCCAGCCAAGAGCTACAAAGTCGAGTCAAGGCAAAGAAACTGAAATGCAGAGGACACCCTCCAAGGGCTGGTGGGTCCAAATGAATGGAGGAGAGGCCTCACCAATTCTCCCACAGGAGAAAGCAAAGAGCACAGTGTCTTCAAGCCAACCACAGGGGTTCCTTGGAGAAAGTCTATGCACCAATCATATTGACAGCACACACACAACCACTCTCAACATCTGATTCACCTCATCGCCCCCATTGTTTCTCCCGCTTGGGACTCTCCTGGGCTCTTTGGCCCTCACTGCCCTCTTCCTTTCGAGTTCCTGAATTCTGGGGGAAACAGCCAGCCCACACGGAATCCCAACTTCTTTCTGTTACTGCCACTACACTCAGCCCTTTCCAGCAAATCCTTCTCTCACCAAACAACCCACTCATTGGTCTCTGGGAATCACTTTTCGGACACCTGCCTCCAATTTCAGGCCTCTGGGCTTCAGGAGAGTCCCTGAAATCCAGAGGAAGAACCCAAAAAGAGCCAGAGAAGAGCACACCATCCGCTCAAAGTCTGCATTATCCCCCGGCATATATGCAAGTCGCTGGAGAATTCAGAGTTAGCTGAAGATGCGCAAGCTTCAGCATTGCTTCCTTGGTCGGCTGGTCTCTTCTTCCCCCATCGTGTCTTTTCTTGCCTTTCAGCTATGCTCCATCCATCCACCTCTTTGTCCATCACCAAACCATCCGTGCCATCCAGTAGTCCAGCACTGCATCCTCGCTAAGTCACTCCCCCTCCGCCGTGCTTCGAATGGCATGGGTGCTGTGAAAACACAGTAAAACACTGCGCTGCAGGTCTCCTGGTTTGATAACCTGCGTTAGAAGCCCAAGCAAGGACCCCCAAGACACCAAAACACAGCTAGACCACATGGCACCTACTTAATGGGTGGCTCGGATGCTCCGGAACTTCATTCATGCCCTCAGAATTCAGAGGAGACAGAGAGAGTACCCCGGGGGCTGTTGAGGGGAGGAAGGACATCGTGGCCATCTCTGCTGTCATGGCACCCACCACAGGGCTTCCAGCAAAGTCTGTCCATGAGGAAGAGCTGGAGAAGGGCGGTTCAGAGTGGAAGGACGGTGGGATTCGGCGACACAGGGAAGATCGCATCCCAGGACTGGTTACAGCAGGAGCTAACGCTGCGAGTGCCAGGTGTGCCCAGGAGGCCAGCCCTCCCACGTCTCCGCCCAGGGCCACGAGGGTGAGAGCACGTGGCCTCTGCAGCCCCCCACCCCAGCTGAACACCACAGAAAGGGTCAGGCTGGCTCCAGGCTCCTGACCTGTGTTTCAGAATCATTTCCCCCGCAGGACTGCATTCAACGCAACTCAAGTATCACACAAGAAATGTACTGAAAAGCTGAATACAGTTGAACGGGGCTCCCTGATGAGGAGGAGCACATGGAGACATTGCCCCACACTCAGACACCTCACTAAGCACCGCTTCCAAATAGCGGCTCTCTGGCCTCCTCTATATGACCTTCCCCCACATCTCTCCTTTGGGTTCTTGCTGTCTCTTTCCTCACCCTTCCTCACTCAGCCACTTTAGAGAAGGTGTCCTGTTGTCTCTCTGGGCTCCTCTTAATTGTCTACACCACTAATGACCATAAACAGCACGTGTGCACAGGTGCTTTGGTGCTGACCGAATAGGGGAATTTTCTTGTATCCCATCGTCCTGGGTTTGGGTCAGATAACTTCCCTAGGTCTCACTCTTCTCATCTGTAGAGTGGGGAGAATAATGCCTGCCTCCTGGGGTTGGAGGGGAGGGATGTTCAAGGAGACAACGTAACTACGCAGGGAGGAGCACGTCACCCATAGCAGGTGTTGGACCAATGTTCGCTCTTGCTTCTATATTATTCACCACTTTCTGACAGACAGCAAGACCCTCCCCTGATTGCCACCAGCTTGAGGACATGGGCTGCACACCTTTAATGGACAAAGGTGTGAGGGGCAGGACGCATCCTGATGGAAAGGACAAGGACCAATTTTGCAGGGCAAAGGGTCTGAGGGGTGTTCACAGGCAGCAACGAGACTGAGCCTAAGCCGGCATCACCCCATATGCTGGTTTCCCTTTTCTTGCTGTATCTTCCCTATTGCAACCCCCACCCACGCTGGCTCCTGCTCTGGAGGCAGTCCTGGGCGCCTCTGGCTCACAGGGATTTTTCCCTTCGGTTTACACAGACAGGCATGACTTCTGGAGACATACCCAGCTCCCTGGAAGAGGCTAGTAAGCTGAGGAAGCGGGTACCGGGCACAGCGTGTGCCAAGCCCTCACACACACTGATGCCACCCTATGGAAGTCGGTCCTGCTCTTCCTATTAGAGGCTGGGGTGCAGTGCAGAGACACTCTTTACTTGCTCACGGGAGCTACAGCTTGTTGGTGGGGGTGCTGATAAACTAGACATGGTCCGGACATGTTGGAGCATGGCAAGTGCTCTGACCGTCTCCCTGGCTGAAAAAAGCATCAAGCCTGCATCGCAGCTTTCCAGAACGTACAATGCACCAATCCCTTGGGAGCACAAAGGCAGCAGGTTCCCAGAGTCACCCACCCACACGTGTTGGTACAGGGGAACCACTCGTGCATGTTCACACACTCACAGAGGTGTCACACACCGGGTTGTTATTCTGCAGTAACGAGTATTCTGCAAGTTTAGAGACTGACCGTGACCACTGAGAATAAAAGCTGGGGCAGCATCCCAGAGGCCCCAGGGACCACAGGCATCGGCCTGCAAGCTTCTGGATGCTGAGGACTGAGCTGGACACAGGCCAGGCTGGGGGCAAGGGGGCTGGCAGGCAGTGGATTTGGCGCAGAGGCTCTTTGCCCCCTGTTACACAGGGTGTTTCAACGTTTGAACTATGCATTCAGCAACACTTCAGCATACTGGGGACTATGAGCCCTGGGCACACTCACTCGTGCACACTCCAGATCATATTCCCACACATGTTCCTTCCTGAGGCCTCCCACGAGGCCACGGCTCACCCCAGGCTGACACGCAATCCCATGCTGTCCATCACCCGGAAATAGTGCTTCACACACCAACACGTACTCACACACCCCTGCATGCACCAGCACACATGTGCACATTCGCATGCCTGCTCACGTGCATGGCCCCAGAGCATAGAGTCCAGACCGTTCCCCAGGCTGCTGCAGCATTCCAGCAGGTTGTCTGCCCATGGACCTCGAGTGACTTTCCAAGCACAGAGATCCCAGGATGCAGGGCATGAGGCTGAGGGCTTGCAAAGAAGTGTGCCTTCCTCAGGGAAGAATACAGTCACATCTTCCAGACACAAGCATTCTCTAGAGGGTTGTAAGGTGCAAGAAAATGAACACACGCGCATGCTGGAGCCCGGCAGAGCTAGTTCAAATCCTCTCTTCCCTACTAGGCACTGAGCAGCCCGAGCCAACGTACCCTTTACCTGGAAATGCGAATAACTCACATGTCTAGGCCTGAGGTGAAACTCAAACACAGTTTCTGACAGGTCCTGGAGGCCTGCCTCTCCCTTGTGCCCCCTCCACAAGCCCCCTGGCAAAGGAAGGACATCACTCAGCCACCCCACTGCTGGGCACCCACCCGGCTGTGACGCAGGGACTCCCCGCTCGGGATGATTTCAGCAGGGAGGCTGTAGCTCCAGCCACCAGGAATCCTGTGTCAGGAGCCCTGTCTGTGGGTGGGGCCCCATTTGGTCAGCTCTGCCTTTCCCTGCATGTCTGTGCATGGCCCCAGCCTGGGATTCCTTCCCAGATGCCTGGCACAGAAGACCCAGTGGGCGTGGCGGTGCCCAGCTCAGCTGACACCTCTTGGGTCACTGTGGTGCCTTCCATCTTACTGTGTGTGTGAGTGTGTGTGTGTGTGTGTGTGTGTGTGTGTGTGTGTCCACGAGAGGCAGGCGGGCTTGGAGATAGAAAAACCGTGATCCTAGTGGAAGTCAGTGAACAGGACCACTCCAAATGCCCAGGATAAGTGCTTCCTTTTCTCTGCGCTCTACATAACCCCTACCATCTGTTCTCTGGTAATAGAAACAATACCACCTAATGCATGCTTGAGATACCTGACTGCCCCACAAAACATTTGCTCTGGGTACTAGGGGCTTATTCTAGAAACGATGGACAGGATGGAACACCAAAACCTCATGCATTAGCTGATGTTCCCGTTTTCTCCAGTTACGCAGCGTTGCTACAGCAACATTTGGGTTTGAGCTCTTCAGCTCATCCTCAACACACCACAGAAAAGGATCCAAACAGTTGGAAGGAGAAGGTGCCCAAGAGGCTGTGAAGCAGTGGACGGAACAGCGAGAGTCTGGCCCTCCTTGCCCACCACCATTCCCAGGGCCCAGAGCGTGGCCTGAGAGCACGGCTTCTTGAGGAATGAGTGCTTGTCCCAGGATGACTGCCCCTCATAGTCTTTCTTCTCGGCCCCTGGGCACACGAGCTGAAGTCCCTCGCCAAGGCTCTCGGCTTGTTTCTCTCAGAGGGACACCAAGCGGAAGGGATTCCTGTCTCTGAATAGCCTGCACTCTTCTGACCTCCCTCAGTGCCTTGCCCATGCACAGCCGGACCTCCCAGCGAGTCCCGGCGCAGAGACGGTGCGTTTCCAAGCCTGTCCCCTGTCGTGTTGCAATGTGAATGCCAAGATCTAGGGATGTTGTCAGGCTTTGAGCAGACCTGTGGCTAAACCCCAGGTCTGGGCTGGGAAATGTGCTCTTCTCAGGACTAGCTTGCCTGCTTCCATTTCTCTCAGGCAAGGTCTTTTGACACTGGTAGCAAGTGTCACTACTCGAGTTCAGTCTTGCAACGAGCTACTCCATACTTCTGAGAGAGTGCTTTGCTCGAGTTCTCAGAGATCGACTCTAAGGGGCACCCAAGCACTCCTGAGCACGTGTGCGCTGTCAACCATCGTGCACATGTCTACGCATGGTGTCCCTCATAACGCTGACAGCTGACACGCATCATTCTCTTACGTCGCCCAGCAGGTGAAGAAACGGAGGCTCAACGATGAGAAGGGCCCAAAGTCACGCAACTGCTGAAGGTCAAAGCCTCGGTCGGAACACTCCTTGGGGCTATTTGAAGCCATGTTTCATCCCCGGTCAGATGTGCTTTCCTGAAGAGCATCCAAGTCCGTGGCGTGCGTCATCACACTTGTCCTGGAATCTCTAAGCAGAAGGGGAAGAAAGAATCAGGCCTCAAGCCCTGCGAGCTCAGATACAGGAGCCAGCCCAGGTGACTCCTCCCGCAGCTCATTCCAAGTCGGTGCTTCTCCCCTCTCCTGCTCTCTGCACCTTATGAGAATCGTTTCCCTGGGGACCCTGGAGTCTGGGTGACGTGGACACATGGAGAGAGGGAAGCACTGTCCACTGGAACCCCCCATTTTCTCTTCATGAAGTCTGATGGTTTCCTCACAAGCAGGCAGGACACAGAGCTGGAGCCCCCCTTGTTTGCTTCTGTTGGAATTGGGGAAAACCCAAACACACGGGCCCTGCTTTCCTACTGCTTCAGGCTGAATGTGGCTCTGGCTCAAGGTCAGACCTTTGCTGTGTTTCAGAGGTCTCCCAGAGAGCCAGTCAGCCTTCTGGTGTCGATTCCCTGCAAGCAATGCTCTCTGTGTACCCCGAGCGGCCCAGACCTTCCCCCACCCACAGGAACATCCTGAAACACTTGCTTCACACCCTCCACACCCAGCACCGTCCGGAATGCTTGCTTGGGACCATCCCAGATGCCAAGGTTCTAAGTCCAAAGTCAGGAGCGGCTTTGGAAACCTGAGGCAGCCAGGCCTCGTGCTGGGGAGGTGGGATCAGGGTCACAGGAAAGGTACCGTCATCCCCACGTGCTGCCAATCCGAGAAGGCAGTCACCAGTCCAGGGCTGAGTAAAGCCTGAAATTTGAGGAAGGCCAGGTGCATCCTATTGTGACTAGGGCCTAATTAAGGGAGCCAATCCAAGGCCACCTCATGGCCTGGGACAGGGATTCGTGATGTATAAAAGGTGTGCAGGCTCTGAGCATCCCAACCCCTTCAGCATCTCCAAGCTCCAGGCGCTGGTGAATTAGGGTAAGTCTGGCAAAGGAGTGGCTCTCCTGGAAGCCTGGCTCCACATGGTCCCCCACTCTGCTGGGAGCTGGGGCTGGAGTTCTGGCTGGTTTGTCAGAGCGAAAGGCCTCGTTCGGGCATCTCTCTCCTCCGTATCACTTGGGACTAGCCTATCCCGGGCTACGAGTCAACAGCTGGAGGGTGTGGGGAGGTGGGCTGAGAAGAGAACCAAGGGTTGGCCAGGAGCCCCGTATCTGTGGCTCCAGCTGGGGTGTGTGCTGTGCGTGGCCAGCGGCAGAGCAGGACTGAGGAGGAGAGAGAGGCACCAGCTCAGGGCACACCTGCCCTTAAGGGCAAGATGAATGCAAGGATGGATGAGAGCTCCTCAAGGAGCAGGGGTGCAGAGGCCCCAAGGAGCTCAGAGCAGTGGGGACAAGGGCATGTGGCCCCGTGGCCCGGTCCTGCTCTGGGAGTCAGGGAGCACTCTTTCCACCTCCCCGTGCTGTGTGCCTGGGCCTCAATTGCCTCCATCTCTGCCTTTCACTTCCCTCAACTGTCCGTTTAAATGGAGGTAAAAGGTCTTCCTGTCCTGGATTCCCCTTTTCGATGAATTCTCTTCAAGAGTGCTTAAGATGCTCCTTTGAAATTGTTAGACATTTATTTCATAAGTCGAAATCTTTGTACCAGGACTCGTCACGAGCTGCTCCTCGTGTCTGTGTGTGTGTGTGCACGTGTGCCTGTGGGTATGTCCGTATGCACAGACACATATATATCGACATACGTATGTATATATCTATGTACGTGTGTGTGTCTTTATGGAGTTTTATATGCTCATTGAATCCTTACAAAAACATGAAGCAAAGGACACAGAAGGGAAGCACCTGGCTCAAAGTCACACTGCGGATCCATTGTTTAGCCAGGACTTCGATCCCAGGAAATCCTATTCTGGATTCCACAGATGTTTCCGTGGCACTATATTCCTTGGTGTTCTCTTTCTCCCCGTCTTTCCTTCTTCCTCTCTCTCTCTCTCCCCCTCCCTTTTTCCATCTTTCTATGGTTTCTGCTACAGGTCTCCCTTTGCTTCTCCTTGCGCCCTTTTCCCCCCTTCCTTTGATTTCCTTCCTTCCTTCCATGTGTATGTATTGCTCTCAAAACCAAATTGCTTACAACGTATATGTACAATGTAGACGGACACACAGACATGAATATAGGCACCTTCCATGGGTGAAGCCACCAGGGCCAAGTCAACAAGGGGAAGGTGTGAGTGAGGCAGGATGTTCTCTTGGGCCGATTCTCTCTAAGGCTTCTGTGTCTTTCCACTTCCAGTGCACATTCGGACCAGAATGTCTCAGCAGAAGCAGAAGCAGTGCTGCCCGCCCCAGCTGTGCTGCCCCCTGCCAAAACAGTGCTGCCCTGCACCCCAGCTGTGCTGCCCTCCAATGCAGCAGTGCTGCCCTGCACCCCAGCTGTGTTGCCCTCCAATGCAGCAGTGCTGCCCCGTGCCAAAGCTGTGCTGCCCACCACCCAAAGAGTGCTAACTGCGCCGCAGCACACCAAGCAGCCTTGCCAGCCTCCACCCAACTTCAAGGAGCCCTGTGCCCTCGAGTGCCAACAGGGGTGCCCATACCCTCGGCAGTGCCACAAGACAAAGCACAAGGAAGCCCGGGCATGTGACCAGAGGCCTAGCCCCCGGCAGCACAGACAGCAGGAAGCCCACTCCCCTCTCTCCGCCAGCCAGCGGCCAGCCCCCCTCACCCCAGCTTCAGGATGCAGCCACGCTTCGGGGAAAGGCAGCCCCAGGACGGCAGCTTCCTGGATCTCCAGGTCTTATTCATGAGCAGCTGCAGTTTCCATCTCAGATGAGCATCTGGTTCGAAACCGACGAATCATCTTTGCTGACCTGTAGCCACTTGGCCCTGTCGGCTTCTTGGACACTTCACTAGCGCGCCCGCACACTCTTTCTTATCACCCTTCATTTCTGCTCCTGGTTTCCAAACAATTAAACACAATTCCTCTGGCATTAAGGTCTCGGTTCGATGATTTCATCCGGCAGTTGTAAATTCCTGCAGCGTTTGTATCCTGCTCCCTAACCCAGGACCTCAGAAGAGCTGGGCGTGTGGGTGCAGGTAGAGGAGAAGGCATGGGAGAGGCACTTCCGAGTGGAGGCGCATTTGCCAGTGTCCTGCCAGGTGAGGAGGGGAGGTGGGGGCTTCTGCGGCTGCTGACACATCCCCACGTCCATGGAAAATGAGAACACCCCTTGCAAACAGGGGAGATGATGCCCGTCTAGAAAACGGAGCCGCAGAAAGAGTAAGGGAATCCCCAGCCAAGAGCTACAAAGTCGAGTCAAGGCAAAGAAACTGAAATGCAGAAGACACCCTCCAAGGGCTGGTGGGTCCAAATGAATGGAGGAGAGGCCTCACCAATTCTCCCACAGGAGAAAGCAAAGAGCACAGTGTCTTCAAGCCAACCACAGGGGTTCCTTGGAGAAAGTCTATGCACCAATCATATTGACAGCACACACACAACCACTCTCAACATCTGATTCACCTCATCGCCCCCATTGTTTCTCCCACTTGGGACTCTCCTGGGCTCTTTGGCCCTCACTGCCCTCTTCCTTTCGAGTTCCTGAATTCTGGGGGAAACAGCCAGCCCACACGGAATCCCAACTTCTTTCTGTTACTGCCACTACACTCAGCCCTTTCCAGCAAATCCTTCTCTCACCAAACAACCCACTCATTGGTCTCTGGGAATCACTTTTCGGACACCTGCCTCCAATTTCAGGCCTCTGGGCTTCAGGAGAGTCCCTGAAATCCAGAGGAAGAACCCAAAAAGAGCCAGAGAAGAGCACACCATCCGCTCAAAGTCTGCATTATCCCCCGGCATATATGCAAGTCGCTGGAGAATTCAGAGTTAGCTGAAGATGCGCAAGCTTCAGCATTGCTTCCTTGGTCGGCTGGTCTCTTCTTCCCCCATCGTGTCTTTCCTTGCCTTTCAGCTATGCTCCATCCATCCACCTCTTTGTCCATCACCAAACCATCCGTGCCATCCAGTAGTCCAGCACTGCATCCTCGCTAAGTCACTCCCCCTCCGCCGTGCTTCGAATGGCATGGGTGCTGTGAAAACACAGTAAAACACTGCGCTGCGGGTCTCCTGGTTTGATTACCTGCGTTAGAAGCCCAAGCTAGCACCCCCAAGACACCAAAACACAGCTAGACCACATGGCACCTACTTAATGGGTGGCTCGGATGCTCCGGAACTTCATTCATGCCCTCAGAATTCAGAGGAGACAGAGAGAGTACCCCGGGGGCTGTTGAGGGGAGGAAGGACATCGTGGCCATCTCTGCTGTCATGGCACCCACCACAGGGCTTCCAGCAAAGTCTGTCCATGAGGAAGAGCTGGAGAAGGGCGGTTCAGAGTGGAAGGATGGTGGGATTCGGCGACACAGGGAAGATCGCATCCCAGGACTGGTTACAGCAGGAGCTAACGCTGCGAGTGCCAGGTGTGCCCAGGAGGCCAGCCCTCCCACGTCTCCGCCCAGGGCCACGAGGGTGAGAGCACGTGGCCTCTGCAGCCCCCCACCCCAGCTGAACACCACAGAAAGGGTCAGGCTGGCTCCAGGCTCCTGACCTGTGTTTCAGAATCATTTCCCCCGCAGGACTGCATTCAACGCAACTCAAGTATCACACAAGAAATGTACTGAAAAGCTGAATACAGTTGAACGGGGCTCCCTGATGAGGAGGAGCACATGGAGACATTGCCCCACACTCAGACACCTCACTAAGCACCGCTTCCAAATAGCGGCTCTCTGGCCTCCTCTATATGACCTTCCCCCACATCTCTCCTTTGGGTTCTTGCTGTCTCTTTCCTCACCCTTCCTCACTCAGCCACTTTAGAGAAGGTGTCCCGTTGTCTCTCTGGGCTCCTCTTAATTGTCTACACCACTAATGACCATAAACAGCACGTGTGCACAGGTGCTTCGGTGCTGACCGAATAGGGGAATTTTCTTGTATCCCATCGTCCTGGGTTTGGGTCAGATAACTTCCCTAGGTCTCACTCTTCTCATCTGTAGAGTGGGGAGAATAATGCCTGCCTCCTGGGGTTGGAGGGGAGGGATGTTCAAGGAGACAACGTAACTACGCAGGGAGGAGCACGTCACCCATAGCAGGTGTTGGACCAATGTTCGCTCTTGCTTCTATATTATTCACCACTTTCTGACAGACAGCAAGACCCTCCCCTGATTGCCACCAGCTTGAGGACATGGGCTCCACACCTTTAATGGACAAAGGTGTGAGGGGCAGGACACATCCTGATGGAAAGGACAAGGACCAATTGTGCAGGGCAAAGGGTCTGAGGGGTGTTCACAGGCAGCAACGAGACTGAGCCTAAGCCGGCATCACCCCATATGCTGGTTTCCCTTTTCTTGCTGCATCTTCCCTATTGCAACCCCCACCCACGCTGGATCCTGCTCTGGAGGCAGTCCTGGGCGCCTCTGGCTCACAGGGATTTTTCCCTTCGGTTTACACAGACAGGCATGACTTCTGGAGACATACCCAGCTCCCTGGAAGAGGCTAGTAAGCTGAGGAAGCGGGTACCGGGCACAGCGTTTGCCAAGCCCTCACACACACTGATGCCACCCTATGGAAGTCGGTCCTGCTCTTCCTATTAGAGGCTGGGGTGCAGTGCAGAGACACTCTTTCCTTGCTCACAGGAGCTACAGCTTGTTGGTGGGGGTGCTGATAAACTAGACATGGTCCGGACATGTTGGAGCATGGCAAGTGCTCTGACCGTCTCCCTGGCTGAAAAAAGCATCAAGCCTGCATCGCAGCTTTCCAGAACGTACAATGCACCAATCCCTTGGGAGCACAAAGGCAGCAGGTTCCCAGAGTCACCCACCCACACGTGTTGGTACAGGGGAACCACTCGTGCATGTTCACACACTCACAGAGGTGTCACACACCGGGTTGTTATTCTGCAGTAACGAGTATTCTGCAAGTTTAGAGACTGACCGTGACCACTGAGAATAAAAGCTGGGGCAGCATCCCAGAGGCCCCAGGGACCACAGGCATCGGCCTGCAAGCTTCTGGATGCTGAGGACTGAGCTGGACACAGGCCAGGCTGGGGGCAAGGGGGCTGGCAGGCAGTGGATTTGGCACAGAGGCTCTTTGCCCCCAGTTACACAGGGTGTTTCAACGTTTGAACTATGCATTCAGCAACACTTCAGCATACTGGGGACTATGAGCCCTGGGCACACTCACTCGTGCACACTCCAGATCATATTCCCACACATGTTCCTTCCTGAGGCCTCCCACGAGGCCACGGCTCACCCCAGGCTGACACGCAATCCCATGCTGTCCATCACCCGGAAATAGTGCTTCACACACCAACACGCACTCACACACCCCTGCACGCACCAGCACACACATGCACATTCGCATGCCTGCTCACGTGCATGGCCCCAGAGCATAGAGTCCAGACCGTTCCCCAGGCTGCTGCAGCATTCCAGCAGGTTGAATGCCCATGGACCTCCAGTGACTTTCCAAGCACAGAGATCCCAGGATGCAGGGCATGAGGCTGAGGGCTTGCAAAGAAGTGTGCCTTCCTCAGGGAAGAATACAGTCACATCTTCCAGACACAAGCATTCTCTAGAGGGTTGTAAGGTGCAAGAAAATGAACACACGCGCATGCTGGAGCCCGGCAGAGCTAGTTCAAATCCTCTCTTCCCTACTAGGCACTGAGCAGCCCGAGCCAACGTACCCTTTACCTGGAAATGCGAATAACTCACATGTCTAGGCCTGAGGTGAAACTCAAGCACAGTTTCTGACAGGTCCTGGAGGCCTGCCTCTCCCTTGTGCCCCCTCCACAAGCCCCCTGGCAAAGGAAGGACATCACTCAGCCACCCCACTGCTGGGCACCCACCCGGCTGTGACGCAGGGACTCCCCGCTCGGGATGATTTCAGCAGGGAGGCTGTAGCTCCAGCCACCAGGAATCCTGTGTCAGGAGCCCTGTCTGTGGGTGGGGCCCCATTTGGTCAGCTCTGCCTTTCCCTGCATGTCTGTGCATGGCCCCAGCCTGGGATTCCTTCCCAGATGCCTGGCACAGAAGACCCAGTGGGCGTGGCCGGTGCCCAGCTCAGCTGACACCTCTTGGGTCACTGTGGTGCCTTCCATCTTACTGTGTGTGTGAGTGTGTGTGTGTGTGTGTGTGTGTGTCCACGAGAGGCAGGCGGGCTTGGAGATAGAAAAACCGTGATCCTAGTGGAAGTCAGTGAACAGGCCCACTCCAAATGCCCAGGATAAGGGCTTCCTTTTCTCTGCGCTCTACATAACCCCTACCATCTGTTCTCTGGTAATAGAAACAATACCACCTAATGCATGCTTGAGATACCTGACTGCCCCACAAAACATTTGCTCTGGGTACTAGGGGCTTATTCTAGAAACGATGGACAGGATGGAACACCAAAACCTCATGCATTAGCTGATGTTCCCGTTTTCTCCAGTTACGCAGCGTTGCTACAGCAACATTTGGGTTTGAGCTCTTCAGCTCATCCTCAACACACCACAGAAAAGGATCCAAACAGTTGGAAGGAGAAGGTGCCCAAGAGGCTGTGAAGCAGTGGACGGAACAGCGAGAGTCTGGCCCTCCTTGCCCACCACCATTCCCAGGGCCCAGAGCGTGGCCTGAGAGCACGGCTTCTTGAGGAATGAGTCCTTGTCCCAGGATGACTGCCCCTCATAGTCTTTCTTCTCGGCCCCTGGGCACACGAGCTGAAGTCCCTCGCCAAGGCTCTCGGCTTGTTTCTCTCAGAGGGACACCAAGCGGAAGGGATTCCTGTCTCTGAATAGCCTGCACTCTTCTGACCTCCCTCAGTGCCTTGCCCATGCACAGCCGGACCTCCCAGCGAGTCCCGGCGCAGAGACGGTGCGTTTCCAAGCCTGTCCCCTGTCGTGTTGCAATGTGAATGCCAAGATCTAGGGATGTTGTCAGGCTTTGAGCAGACCTGTGGCTAAACCCCAGGTCTGGGCTGGGAAATGTGCTCTTCTCAGGACTAGCTTGCCTGCTTCCATTTCTCTCAGGCAAGGTCTTTTGACACTGGTAGCAAGTGTCACTACTCGAGTTCAGTCTTGCAACGAGCTACTCCATACTTCTGAGAGAGTGCTTTGCTCGAGTTCTCAGAGATCGACTCTAAGGGGCACCCAAGCACTCCTGAGCACGTGTGCGCTGTCAACCATCGTGCACATGTCTACGCATGGTGTCCCTCATAACGCTGACAGCTGACACGCATCATTCTCTTACGTCGCCCAGCAGGTGAAGAAACGGAGGCTCAACGATGAGAAGGGCCCAAAGTCACGCAACTGCTGAAGGTCAAAGCCTCGGTCGGAACACTCCTTGGGGCTATTTGAAGCCATGTTTCATCCCCGGTCAGATGTGCTTTCCTGAAGAGCATCCAAGTCCGTGGCGTGCGTCATCACACTTGTCCTGGAATCTCTAAGCAGAAGGGGAAGAAAGAATCAGGCCTCAAGCCCTGCGAGCTCAGATACAGGAGCCAGCCCAGGTGACTCCTCCCGCAGCTCATTCCAAGTCGGTGCTTCTCCCCTCTCCTGCTCTCTGCACCTTATGAGAATCGTTTCCCTGGGGACCCTGGAGTCTGGGTGACGTGCACACATGGAGAGAGGGAAGCACTGTCCACTGGAACCCCCCATTTTCTCTTCATGAAGTCTGATGGTTTCCTCACAAGCAGGCAGGACACAGAGCTGGAGCCCCCCTTGTTTGCTTCTGTTGGAATTGGGGAAAACCCAAACACACGGGCCCTGCTTTCCTACTGCTTCAGGCTGAATGTGGCTCTGGCTCAAGGTCAGACCTTTGCTGTGTTTCAGAGGTCTCCCAGAGAGCCAGTCAGCCTTCTGGTGTCGATTCCCTGCAAGCAATGCTCTCTGTGTACCCCGAGCGGCCCAGACCTTCCCCCACCCACAGGAACATCCTGAAACACTTGCTTCACACCCTCCACACCCAGCACCGTCCGGAATGCTTGCTTGGGACCATCCCAGATGCCAAGGTTCTAAGTCCAAAGTCAGGAGCGGCTTTGGAAACCTGAGGCAGCCAGGCCTCATGCTGGGGAGGTGGGATCAGGGTCACAGGAAAGGTACCGTCATCCCCACGTGCTGCCAATCCGAGAAGGCAGTCACCAGTCCAGGGCTGAGTAAAGCCTGAAATTTGAGGAAGGCCAGGTGCATCCTATTGTGACGAGGGCCTAATTAAGGGAGCCAATCCAAGGCCACCTCATGGCCTGGGACAGGGATTCGTGATGTATAAAAGGTGTGCAGGCTCTGAGCATCCCAACCCCTTCAGCATCTCCAAGCTCCAGGCGCTGGTGAATTAGGGTAAGTCTGGCAAAGGAGTGGCTCTCCTGGAAGCCTGGCTCCACATGGTCCCCCACTCTGCTGGGAGCTGGGGCTGGACCTCTGGCTGGTTTGTCAGAGCGAAAGGCCTCGTTCGGGCATCTCTCTCCTCCGTATCACTTGGGACCAGCCTATCCCGGGCTACGAGTCAACAGCTGGAGGGTGTGGGGAGGTGGGCTGAGAAGAGAACCAGGGGTTGGCCAGGAGCCCCGTATCTGTGGCTCCAGCTGGGGTGTGTGCTGTGCGTGGCCAGCGGCAGAGCAGGACTGAGGAGGAGAGAGAGGCACCAGCTCAGGGCACACCTGCCCTTAAGGGCAAGATGAATGCAAGGATGGATGAGAGCTCCTCAAGGAGCAGGGGTGCAGAGGCCCCAAGGAGCTCAGAGCAGTGGGGACAAGGGCATGTGGCCCCGTGGCCCGGTCCTGCTCTGGGAGTCAGGGAGCACTCTTTCCACCTCCCCGTGCTGTGTGCCTGGGCCTCAATTGCCTCCATCTCTGCCTTTCACTTCCCTCAACGGTCCGTTTAAATGGAGGTAAAAGGTCTTCCTGTCCTGGATTCCCCTTTTCGATGAATTCTCTTCAAGAGTGCTTAAGATGCTCCTTTGAAATTGTTAGACATTTATTTCATAAGTCGAAATCTTTGTACCAGGACTCGTCACGAGCTGCTCCTCGTGTCTGTGTGTGTGTGTGCACGTGTGCCTGTGGGTATGTCCGTATGCACAGACACATATATATCGACATACGTATGTATATATCTATGTACGTGTGTGTGTCTTTATGGAGTTTTATATGCTCATTGAATCCTTACAAAAACATGAAGCAAAGGACACAGAAGGGAAGCACCTGGCTCAAAGTCACACTGCGGATCCATTGTTTAGCCAGGACTTCGATCCCAGGAAATCCTATTCTGGATTCCACAGATGTTTCCGTGGCACTATATTCCTTGGTGTTCTCTTTCTCCCCGTCTTTCCTTCTTCCTCTCTCTCTCTCTCCCCCTCCCTTTTTCCATCTTTCTATGGTTTCTGCTACAGGTCTCCCTTTGCTTCTCCTTGCGCCCTTTTCCCCCCTTCCTTTGATTTCCTTCCTTCCTTCCATGTGTATGTATTGCTCTCAAAACCAAATTGCTTACAACGTATATGTACAATGTAGACGGACACACAGACATGAATATAGGCACCTTCCATGGGTGAAGCCACCAGGGCCAAGTCAACAAGGGGAAGGTGTGAGTGAGGCAGGATGTTCTCTTGGGCCGATTCTCTCTAAGGCTTCTGTGTCTTTCCACTTCCAGTGCACATTCGGACCAGAATGTCTCAGCAGAAGCAGAAGCATTGCTGCCCGCCCCAGCTGTGCTGCCCCCTGCCAAAACAGTGCTGCCCTGCACCCCAGCTGTGCTGCCCTCCAATGCAGCAGTGCTTCCCTGCACCCCAGCTGTGCTGCCCTCCAATGCAGCAGTGCTGCCCCGTGCCAAAGCTGTGCTGTCCCCCACCCCAGCCGTGCTGCCCCGTGCCAAAGCTGTGCTGTCCCCAACCCGAGCCGTGCTGCCCCGTGCCAAAGCTGTGCTGCCCACCACCCAAAGAGTGCTAACTGCGCCGCAGCACACCAAGCAGCCTTGCCAGCCTCCACCCAACTTCAAGGAGCCCTGTGCCCTCGAGTGCCAACAGGGGTGCCCATACCCTCGGCAGTGCCACAAGACAAAGCACAAGGAAGCCCGGGCATGTGACCAGAGGCCTAGCCCCCGGCAGCACAGACAGCAGGAAGCCCACTCCCCTCTCTCCGCCAGCCAGCGGCCAGCCCCCCTCACCCCAGCTTCAGGATGCAGCCACGCTTCGGGGAAAGGCAGCCCCAGGACGGCAGCTTCCTGGATCTCCAGGTCTTATTCATGAGCAGCTGCAGTTTCCATCTCAGATGAGCATCTGGTTCGACACCGACGAATCATCTTTGCTGACCTGTAGCCACTTGGCCCTGTCGGCTTCTTGGACACTTCACTAGCGCGCCCGCACACTCTTTCCTATCACCCTTCATTTCTGCTCCTGGTTTCCAAACAATTAAACACAATTCCTCTGGCATTAAGGTCTCGGTTCGATGATTTCATCTGGCAGTTGTAAATTCCTGCAGCGTTTGTATCCTGCTCCCTAACCCAGGACCTCAGAAGAGCTGGGCGTGTGGGTGCAGGTAGAGGAGAAGGCATGGGAGAGGCACTTCCGAGTGGAGGCGCATTTGCCAGTGTCCTGCCAGGTGAGGAGGGGAGGTGGGGGCTTCTGCGGCTGCTGACACATCCCCACGTCCATGGAAAATGAGAACACCCCTTGCAAACAGGGGAGATGATGCCCGTCTAGAAAACGGAGCCGCAGAAAGAGTAAGGGAACCCCCAGCCAAGAGCTACAAAGTCGAGTCAAGGCAAAGAAACTGAAATGCAGAAGACACCCTCCAAGGGCTGGTGGGTCCAAATGAATGGAGGAGAGGCCTCACCAATTCTCCCACAGGAGAAAGCAAAGAGCACAGTGTCTTCAAGCCAACCACAGGGGTTCCTTGGAGAAAGTCTATGCACCAATCATATTGACAGCACACACACAACCACTCTCAACATCTGATTCACCTCATCGCCCCCATTGTTTCTCCCACTTGGGACTCTCCTGGGCTCTTTGGCCCTCACTGCCCTCTTCCTTTCGAGTTCCTGAATTCTGGGGGAAACAGCCAGCCCACACGGAATCCCAACTTCTTTCTGTTACTGCCACTACACTCAGCCCTTTCCAGCAAATCCTTCTCTCACCAAACAACCCACTCATTGGTCTCTGGGAATCACTTTTCGGACACCTGCCTCCAATTTCAGGCCTCTGGGCTTCAGGAGAGTCCCTGAAATCCAGAGGAAGAACCCAAAAAGAGCCAGAGAAGAGCACACCATCCGCTCAAAGTCTGCATTATCCCCCGGCATATATGCAAGTCGCTGGAGAATTCAGAGTTAGCTGAAGATGCGCAAGCTTCAGCATTGCTTCCTTGGTCGGCTGGTCTCTTCTTCCCCCATCGTGTCTTTCCTTGCCTTTCAGCTATGCTCCATCCATCCACCTCTTTGTCCATCACCAAACCATCCGTGCCATCCAGTAGTCCAGCACTGCATCCTCGCTAAGTCACTCCCCCTCCGCCGTGCTTCGAATGGCATGGGTGCTGTGAAAACACAGTAAAACACTGCACTGCGGGTCTCCTGGTTTGATTACCTGCGTTAGAAGCCCAAGCTAGCACCCCCAAGACACCAAAACACAGCTAGACCACATGGCACCTACTTAATGGGTGGCTCGGATGCTCCGGAACTTCATTCATGCCCTCAGAATTCAGAGGAGACAGAGAGAGTACCCCGGGGGCTGTTGAGGGGAGGAAGGACATCGTGGCCATCTCTGCTGTCATGGCACCCACCACAGGGCTTCCAGCAAAGTCTGTCCATGAGGAAGAGCTGGAGAAGGGCGGTTCAGAGTGGAAGGACGGTGGGATTCGGCGACACAGGGAAGATCGCATCCCAGGACTGGTTACAGCAGGAGCTAACGCTGCGAGTGCCAGGTGTGCCCAGGAGGCCAGCCCTCCCACGTCTCCGCCCAGGGCCACGAGGGTGAGAGCACGTGGCCTCTGCAGCCCCCCACCCCAGCTGAACACCACAGAAAGGGTCAGGCTGGCTCCAGGCTCCTGACCTGTGTTTCAGAATCATTTCCCCCGCAGGACTGCATTCAACGCAACTCAAGTATCACACAAGAAATGTACTGAAAAGCTGAATACAGTTGAACGGGGCTCCCTGATGAGGAGGAGCACATGGAGACATTGCCCCACACTCAGACACCTCACTAAGCACCGCTTCCAAATAGCGGCTCTCTGGCCTCCTCTATATGACCTTCCCCCACATCTCTCCTTTGGGTTCTTGCTGTCTCTTTCCTCACCCTTCCTCACTCAGCCACTTTAGAGAAGGTGTCCCGTTGTCTCTCTGGGCTCCTCTTAATTGTCTACACCACTAATGACCATAAACAGCACGTGTGCACAGGTGCTTCGGTGCTGACCGAATAGGGGAATTTTCTTGTATCCCATCGTCCTGGGTTTGGGTCAGATAACTTCCCTAGGTCTCACTCTTCTCATCTGTAGAGTGGGGAGAATAATGCCTGCCTCCTGGGGTTGGAGGGGAGGGATGTTCAAGGAGACAACGTAACTACGCAGGGAGGAGCACGTCACCCATAGCAGGTGTTGGACCAATGTTCGCTCTTGCTTCTATATTATTCACCACTTTCTGACAGACAGCAAGACCCTCCCCTGATTGCCACCAGCTTGAGGACATGGGCTGCACACCTTTAATGGACAAAGGTGTGAGGGGCAGGACACATCCTGATGGAAAGGACAAGGACCAATTGTGCAGGGCAAAGGGTCTGAGGGGTGTTCACAGGCAGCAACGAGACTGAGCCTAAGCCGGCATCACCCCATATGCTGGTTTCCCTTTTCTTGCTGCATCTTCCCTATTGCAACCCCCACCCACGCTGGATCCTGCTCTGGAGGCAGTCCTGGGCGCCTCTGGCTCACAGGGATTTTTCCCTTCGGTTTACACAGACAGGCATGACTTCTGGAGACATACCCAGCTCCCTGGAAGAGGCTAGTAAGCTGAGGAAGCGGGTACCGGGCACAGCGTGTGCCAAGCCCTCACACACACTGATGCCACCCTATGGAAGTCGGTCCTGCTCTTCCTATTAGAGGCTGGGGTGCAGTGCAGAGACACTCTTTACTTGCTCACAGGAGCTACAGCTTGTTGGTGGGGGTGCTGATAAACTAGACATGGTCCGGACATGTTGGAGCATGGCAAGTGCTCTGACCGTCTCCCTGGCTGAAAAAAGCATCAAGCCTGCATCGCAGCTTTCCAGAACGTACAATGCACCAATCCCTTGGGAGCACAAAGGCAGCAGGTTCCCAGAGTCACCCACCCACACGTGTTGGTACAGGGGAACCACTCGTGCATGTTCACACACTCACAGAGGTGTCACACACCGGGTTGTTATTCTGCAGTAACGAGTATTCTGCAAGTTTAGAGACTGACCGTGACCACTGAGAATAAAAGCTGGGGCAGCATCCCAGAGGCCCCAGGGACCACAGGCATCGGCCTGCAAGCTTCTGAATGCTGAGGACTGAGCTGGACACAGGCCAGGCTGGGGGCAAGGGGGCTGGCAGGCAGTGGATTTGGCGCAGAGGCTCTTTGCCCCCTGTTACACAGGGTGTTTCAACGTTTGAACTATGCATTCAGCAACACTTCAGCATACTGGGGACTATGAGCCCTGGGCACACTCACTCGTGCACACTCCAGATCATATTCCCACACATGTTCCTTCCTGAGGCCTCCCACGAGGCCACGGCTCACCCCAGGCTGACACGCAATCCCATGCTGTCCATCACCCGGAAATAGTGCTTCACACACCAACACGTACTCACACACCCCTGCATGCACCAGCACACATGTGCACATTCGCATGCCTGCTCACGTGCATGGCCCCAGAGCATAGAGTCCAGACCGTTCCCCAGGCTGCTGCAGCATTCCAGCAGTTTGAATGCCCATGGACCTCCAGTGACTTTCCAAGCACAGAGATCCCAGGATGCAGGGCATGAGGCTGAGGGCTTGCAAAGAAGTGTGCCTTCCTCAGGGAAGAATACAGTCACATCTTCCAGACACAAGCATTCTCTAGAGGGTTGTAAGGTGCAAGAAAATGAACACACGCGCATGCTGGAGCCCGGCAGAGCTAGTTCAAATCCTCTCTTCCCTACTAGGCACTGAGCAGCCCGAGCCAACGTACCCTTTACCTGGAAATGCGAATAACTCACATGTCTAGGCCTGAGGTGAAACTCAAGCACAGTTTCTGACAGGTCCTGGAGGCCTGCCTCTCCCTTGTGCCCCCTCCACAAGCCCCCTGGCAAAGGAAGGACATCACTCAGCCACCCCACTGCTGGGCACCCACCCGGCTGTGATGCAGGGACTCCCCGCTCGGGATGATTTCAGCAGGGAGGCTGTAGCTCCAGCCACCAGGAATCCTGTGTCAGGAGCCCTGTCTGTGGGTGGGGCCCCATTTGGTCAGCTCTGCCTTTCCCTGCATGTCTGTGCATGGCCCCAGCCTGGGATTCCTTCCCAGATGCCTGGCACAGAAGACCCAGTGGGCGTGGCGGTGCCCAGCTCAGCTGACACCTCTTGGGTCACTGTGGTGCCTTCCATCTTACTGTGTGTGTGAGTGTGTGTGTGTGTGTGTGTGTGTGTCCACGAGAGGCAGGCGGGCTTGGAGATAGAAAAACCGTGATCCTAGTGGAAGTCAGTGAACAGGACCACTCCAAATGCCCAGGATAAGTGCTTCCTTTTCTCTGCGCTCTACATAACCCCTACCATCTGTTCTCTGGTAATAGAAACAATACCACCTAATGCATGCTTGAGATACCTGACTGCCCCACAAAACATTTGCTCTGGGTACTAGGGGCTTATTCTAGAAACGATGGACAGGATGGAACACCAAAACCTCATGCATTAGCTGATGTTCCCGTTTTCTCCAGTTACGCAGCGTTGCTACAGCAACATTTGGGTTTGAGCTCTTCAGCTCATCCTCAACACACCACAGAAAAGGATCCAAACAGTTGGAAGGAGAAGGTGCCCAAGAGGCTGTGAAGCAGTGGACGGAACAGCGAGAGTCTGGCCCTCCTTGCCCACCACCATTCCCAGGGCCCAGAGCGTGGCCTGAGAGCACGGCTTCTTGAGGAATGAGTGCTTGTCCCAGGATGACTGCCCCTCATAGTCTTTCTTCTCGGCCCCTGGGCACACGAGCTGAAGTCCCTCGCCAAGGCTCTCGGCTTGTTTCTCTCAGAGGGACACCAAGCGGAAGGGATTCCTGTCTCTGAATAGCCTGCACTCTTCTGACCTCCCTCAGTGCCTTGCCCATGCACAGCCGGACCTCCCAGCGAGTCCCGGCGCAGAGACGGTGCGTTTCCAAGCCTGTCCCCTGTCGTGTTGCAATGTGAATGCCAAGATCTAGGGATGTTGTCAGGCTTTGAGCAGACCTGTGGCTAAACCCCAGGTCTGGGCTGGGAAATGTGCTCTTCTCAGGACTAGCTTGCCTGCTTCCATTTCTCTCAGGCAAGGTCTTTTGACACTGGTAGCAAGTGTCACTACTCGAGTTCAGTCTTGCAACGAGCTACTCCATACTTCTGAGAGAGTGCTTTGCTCGAGTTCTCAGAGATCGACTCTAAGGGGCACCCAAGCACTCCTGAGCACGTGTGCGCTGTCAACCATCGTGCACATGTCTACGCATGGTGTCCCTCATAACGCTGACAGCTGACACGCATCATTCTCTTACGTCGCCCAGCAGGTGAGGAAACGGAGGCTCAACGATGAGAAGGGCCCAAAGTCACGCAACTGCTGAAGGTCAAAGCCTCGGTCGGAACACTCCTTGGGGCTATTTGAAGCCATGTTTCATCCCCGGTCAGATGTGCTTTCCTGAAGAGCATCCAAGTCCGTGGCGTGCGTCATCACACTTGTCCTGGAATCTCTAAGCAGAAGGGGAAGAAAGAATCAGGCCTCAAGCCCTGCGAGCTCAGATACAGGAGCCAGCCCAGGTGACTCCTCCCGCAGCTCATTCCAAGTCGGTGCTTCTCCCCTCTCCTGCTCTCTGCACCTTATGAGAATCGTTTCCCTGGGGACCCTGGAGTCTGGGTGACGTGCACACATGGAGAGAGGGAAGCACTGTCCACTGGAACCCCCCATTTTCTCTTCATGAAGTCTGATGGTTTCCTCACAAGCAGGCAGGACACAGAGCTGGAGCCCCCCTTGTTTGCTTCTGTTGGAATTGGGGAAAACCCAAACACACGGGCCCTGCTTTCCTACTGCTTCAGGCTGAATGTGGCTCTGGCTCAAGGTCAGACCTTTGCTGTGTTTCAGAGGTCTCCCAGAGAGCCAGTCAGCCTTCTGGTGTCGATTCCCTGCAAGCAATGCTCTCTGTGTACCCCGAGCGGCCCAGACCTTCCCCCACCCACAGGAACATCCTGAAACACTTGCTTCACACCCTCCACACCCAGCACCGTCCGGAATGCTTGCTTGGGACCATCCCAGATGCCAAGGTTCTAAGTCCAAAGTCAGGAGCGGCTTTGGAAACCTGAGGCAGCCAGGCCTCGTGCTGGGGAGGTGGGATCAGGGTCACAGGAAAGGTACCGTCATCCCCACGTGCTGCCAATCCGAGAAGGCAGTCACCAGTCCAGGGCTGAGTAAAGCCTGAAATTTGAGGAAGGCCAGGTGCATCCTATTGTGACTAGGGCCTAATTAAGGGAGCCAATCCAAGGCCACCTCATGGCCTGGGACAGGGATTCGTGATGTATAAAAGGTGTGCAGGCTCTGAGCATCCCAACCCCTTCAGCATCTCCAAGCTCCAGGCGCTGGTGAATTAGGGTAAGTCTGGCAAAGGAGTGGCTCTCCTGGAAGCCTGGCTCCACATGGTCCCCCACTCTGCTGGGAGCTGGGGCTGGAGCTCTGGCTGGTTTGTCAGAGCGAAAGGCCTCGTTCGGGCATCTCTCTCCTCCGTATCACTTGGGACCAGCCTATCCCGGGCTACGAGTCAACAGCTGGAGGGTGTGGGGAGGTGGGCTGAGAAGAGAACCAGGGGTTGGCCAGGAGCCCCGTATCTGTGGCTCCAGCTGGGGTGTGTGCTGTGCGTGGCCAGCGGCAGAGCAGGACTGAGGAGGAGAGAGAGGCACCAGCTCAGGGCACACCTGCCCTTAAGGGCAAGATGAATGCAAGGATGGATGAGAGCTCCTCAAGGAGCAGGGGTGCAGAGGCCCCAAGGAGCTCAGAGCAGTGGGGACAAGGGCATGTGGCCCCGTGGCCCGGTCCTGCTCTGGGAGTCAGGGAGCACTCTTTCCACCTCCCCGTGCTGTGTGCCTGGGCCTCAATTGCCTCCATCTCTGCCTTTCACTTCCCTCAACGGTCCGTTTAAATGGAGGTAAAAGGTCTTCCTGTCCTGGATTCCCCTTTTCGATGAATTCTCTTCAAGAGTGCTTAAGATGCTCCTTTGAAATTGTTAGACATTTATTTCATAAGTCGAAATCTTTGTACCAGGACTCGTCACGAGCTGCTCCTCGTGTCTGTGTGTGTGTGTGCACGTGTGCCTGTGGGTATGTCCGTATGCACAGACACATATATATCGACATACGTATGTATATATCTATGTACGTGTGTGTGTCTTTATGGAGTTTTATATGCTCATTGAATCCTTACAAAAACATGAAGCAAAGGACACAGAAGGGAAGCACCTGGCTCAAAGTCACACTGCGGATCCATTGTTTAGCCAGGACTTCGATCCCAGGAAATCCTATTCTGGATTCCACAGATGTTTCCGTGGCACTATATTCCTTGGTGTTCTCTTTCTCCCCGTCTTTCCTTCTTCCTCTCTCTCTCTCTCCCCCTCCCTTTTTCCATCTTTCTATGGTTTCTGCTACAGGTCTCCCTTTGCTTCTCCTTGCGCCCTTTTCCCCCCTTCCTTTGATTTCCTTCCTTCCTTCCATGTGTATGTATTGCTCTCAAAACCAAATTGCTTACAACGTATATGTACAATGTAGACGGACACACAGACATGAATATAGGCACCTTCCATGGGTGAAGCCACCAGGGCCAAGTCAACAAGGGGAAGGTGTGAGTGAGGCAGGATGTTCTCTTGGGCCGATTCTCTCTAAGGCTTCTGTGTCTTTCCACTTCCAGTGCACATTCGGACCAGAATGTCTCAGCAGAAGCAGAAGCATTGCTGCCCGCCCCAGCTGTGCTGCCCCCTGCCAAAACAGTGCTGCCCTGCACCCCAGCTCTGCTGCCCTCCAATGCAGCAGTGCTGCCCTGCACCCCAGCTGTGCTGCCCTCCAATGCAGCAGTGCTGCCCCGTGCCAAAGCTGTGCTGTCCCCCACCCCAGCCGTGCTGCCCCGTGCCAAAGCTGTGCTGTCCCCCACCCGAGCCGTGCTGCCCCGTGCCAAAGCTGTGCTGCCCACCACCCAAAGAGTGCTAACTGCGCCGCAGCACACCAAGCAGCCTTGCCAGCCTCCACCCAACTTCAAGGAGCCCTGTGCCCTCGAGTGCCAACAGGGGTGCCCATACCCTCAGCAGTGCCACAAGACAAAGCACAAGGAAGCCCGGGCATGTGACCAGAGGCCTAGCCCCCGGCAGCACAGACAGCAGGAAGCCCACTCCCCTGTCTCCGCCAGCCAGCGGCCAGCCCCCCTCACCCCAGCTTCAGGATGCAGCCACGCTTCGGGGAAAGGCAGCCCCAGGACGGCAGCTTCCTGGATCTCCAGGTCTTATTCATGAGCAGCTGCAGTTTCCATCTCAGATGAGCATCTGGTTCGACACCGACGAATCATCTTTGCTGACCTGTAGCCACTTGGCCCTGTCGGCTTCTTGGACACTTCGCTAGCGCGCCCGCACACTCTTTCCTATCACCCTTCATTTCTGCTCCTGGTTTCCAAACAATTAAACACAATTCCTCTGGCATTAAGGTCTCGGTTCGATGATTTCATCCGGCAGTTGTAAATTCCTGCAGCGTTTGTATCCTGCTCCCTAACCCAGGACCTCAGAAGAGCTGGGCGTGTGGGTGCAGGTAGAGGAGAAGGCATGGGAGAGGCACTTCCGAGTGGAGGCGCATTTGCCAGTGTCCTGCCAGGTGAGGAGGGGAGGTGGGGGCTTCTGCGGCTGCTGACACATCCCCACGTCCATGGAAAATGAGAACACCCCTTGCAAACAGGGGAGATGATGCCCGTCTAGAAAACGGAGCCGCAGAAAGAGTAAGGGAACCCCCAGCCAAGAGCTACAAAGTCGAGTCAAGGCAAAGAAACTGAAATGCAGAGGACACCCTCCAAGGGCTGGTGGGTCCAAATGAATGGAGGAGAGGCCTCACCAATTCTCCCACAGGAGAAAGCAAAGAGCACAGTGTCTTCAAGCCAACCACAGGGGTTCCTTGGAGAAAGTCTATGCACCAATCATATTGACAGCACACACACAACCACTCTCAACATCTGATTCACCTCATCGCCCCCATTGTTTCTCCCGCTTGGGACTCTCCTGGGCTCTTTGGCCCTCACTGCCCTCTTCCTTTCGAGTTCCTGAATTCTGGGGGAAACAGCCAGCCCACACGGAATCCCAACTTCTTTCTGTTACTGCCACTACACTCAGCCCTTTCCAGCAAATCCTTCTCTCACCAAACAACCCACTCATTGGTCTCTGGGAATCACTTTTCGGACACCTGCCTCCAATTTCAGGCCTCTGGGCTTCAGGAGAGTCCCTGAAATCCAGAGGAAGAACCCAAAAAGAGCCAGAGAAGAGCACACCATCCGCTCAAAGTCTGCATTATCCCCCGGCATATATGCAAGTCGCTGGAGAATTCAGAGTTAGCTGAAGATGCGCAAGCTTCAGCATTGCTTCCTTGGTCGGCTGGTCTCTTCTTCCCCCATCGTGTCTTTTCTTGCCTTTCAGCTATGCTCCATCCATCCACCTCTTTGTCCATCACCAAACCATCCGTGCCATCCAGTAGTCCAGCACTGCATCCTCGCTAAGTCACTCCCCCTCCGCCGTGCTTCGAATGGCATGGGTGCTGTGAAAACACAGTAAAACACTGCGCTGCAGGTCTCCTGGTTTGATAACCTGCGTTAGAAGCCCAAGCTAGCACCCCCAAGACACCAAAACACAGCTAGACCACATGGCACCTACTTAATGGGTGGCTCGGATGCTCCGGAACTTCATTCATGCCCTCAGAATTCAGAGGAGACAGAGAGAGTACCCCGGGGGCTGTTGAGGGGAGGAAGGACATCGTGGCCATCTCTGCTGTCATGGCACCCACCACAGGGCTTCCAGCAAAGTCTGTCCATGAGGAAGAGCTGGAGAAGGGCGGTTCAGAGTGGAAGGACGGTGGGATTCGGCGACACAGGGAAGATCGCATCCCAGGACTGGTTACAGCAGGAGCTAACGCTGCGAGTGCCAGGTGTGCCCAGGAGGCCAGCCCTCCCACGTCTCCGCCCAGGGCCACGAGGGTGAGAGCACGTGGCCTCTGCAGCCCCCCACCCCAGCTGAACACCACAGAAAGGGTCAGGCTGGCTCCAGGCTCCTGACCTGTGTTTCAGAATCATTTCCCCCGCAGGACTGCATTCAACGCAACTCAAGTATCACACAAGAAATGTACTGAAAAGCTGAATACAGTTGAACGGGGCTCCCTGATGAGGAGGAGCACATGGAGACATTGCCCCACACTCAGACACCTCACTAAGCACCGCTTCCAAATAGCGGCTCTCTGGCCTCCTCTATATGACCTTCCCCCACATCTCTCCTTTGGGTTCTTGCTGTCTCTTTCCTCACCCTTCCTCACTCAGCCACTTTAGAGAAGGTGTCCTGTTGTCTCTCTGGGCTCCTCTTAATTGTCTACACCACTAATGACCATAAACAGCACGTGTGCACAGGTGCTTTGGTGCTGACCGAATAGGGGAATTTTCTTGTATCCCATCGTCCTGGGTTTGGGTCAGATAACTTCCCTAGGTCTCACTCTTCTCATCTGTAGAGTGGGGAGAATAATGCCTGCCTCCTGGGGTTGGAGGGGAGGGATGTTCAAGGAGACAACGTAACTACGCAGGGAGGAGCACGTCACCCATAGCAGGTGTTGGACCAATGTTCGCTCTTGCTTCTATATTATTCACCACTTTCTGACAGACAGCAAGACCCTCCCCTGATTGCCACCAGCTTGAGGACATGGGCTGCACACCTTTAATGGACAAAGGTGTGAGGGGCAGGACACATCCTGATGCAAAGGACAAGGACCAATTGTGCAGGGCAAAGGGTCTGAGGGGTGTTCACAGGCAGCAACGAGACTGAGCCTAAGCCGGCATCACCCCATATGCTGGTTTCCCTTTTCTTGCTGCATCTTCCCTATTGCAACCCCCACCCACGCTGGATCCTGCTCTGGAGGCAGTCCTGGGCGCCTCTGGCTCACAGGGATTTTTCCCTTCGGTTTACACAGACAGGCATGACTTCTGGAGACATACCCAGCTCCCTGGAAGAGGCTAGTAAGCTGAGGAAGCGGGTACCGGGCACAGCGTGTGCCAAGCCCTCACACACACTGATGCCACCCTATGGAAGTCGGTCCTGCTCTTCCTATTAGAGGCTGGGGTGCAGTGCAGAGACACTCTTTCCTTGCTCACAGGAGCTACAGCTTGTTGGTGGGGGTGCTGATAAACTAGACATGGTCCGGACATGTTGGAGCATGGCAAGTGCTCTGACCGTCTCCCTGGCTGAAAGAAGCATCAAGCCTGCATCGCAGCTTTCCAGAACGTACAATGCACCAATCCCTTGGGAGCACAAAGGCAGCAGGTTCCCAGAGTCACCCACCCACACGTGTTGGTACAGGGGAACCACTCGTGCATGTTCACACACTCACAGAGGTGTCACACACCGGGTTGTTATTCTGCAGTAACGAGTATTCTGCAAGTTTAGAGACTGACCGTGACCACTGAGAATAAAAGCTGGGGCAGCATCCCAGAGGCCCCAGGGACCACAGGCATCGGCCTGCAAGCTTCTGGATGCTGAGGACTGAGCTGGACACAGGCCAGGCTGGGGGCAAGGGGGCTGGCAGGCAGTGGATTTGGCGCAGAGGCTCTTTGCCCCCTGTTACACAGGGTGTTTCAACGTTTGAACTATGCATTCAGCAACACTTCAGCATACTGGGGACTATGAGCCCTGGGCACACTCACTCGTGCACACTCCAGATCATATTCCCACACATGTTCCTTCCTGAGGCCTCCCACGAGGCCACGGCTCACCCCAGGCTGACACGCAATCCCATGCTGTCCATCACCCGGAAATAGTGCTTCACACACCAACACGTACTCACACACCCCTGCATGCACCAGCACACATGTGCACATTCGCATGCCTGCTCACGTGCATGGCCCCAGAGCATAGAGTCCAGACCGTTCCCCAGGCTGCTGCAGCATTCCAGCAGGTTGTCTGCCCATGGACCTCGAGTGACTTTCCAAGCACAGAGATCCCAGGATGCAGGGCATGAGGCTGAGGGCTTGCAAAGAAGTGTGCCTTCCTCAGGGAAGAATACAGTCACATCTTCCAGACACAAGCATTCTCTAGAGGGTTGTAAGGTGCAAGAAAATGAACACACGCGCATGCTGGAGCCCGGCAGAGCTAGTTCAAATCCTCTCTTCCCTACTAGGCACTGAGCAGCCCGAGCCAACGTACCCTTTACCTGGAAATGCGAATAACTCACATGTCTAGGCCTGAGGTGAAACTCAAGCACAGTTTCTGACAGGTCCTGGAGGCCTGCCTCTCCCTTGTGCCCCCTCCACAAGCCCCCTGGCAAAGGAAGGACATCACTCAGCCACCCCACTGCTGGGCACCCACCCGGCTGTGACGCAGGGACTCCCCGCTCGGGATGATTTCAGCAGGGAGGCTGTAGCTCCAGCCACCAGGAATCCTGTGTCAGGAGCCCTGTCTGTGGGTGGGGCCCCATTTGGTCAGCTCTGCCTTTCCCTGCATGTCTGTGCATGGCCCCAGCCTGGGATTCCTTCCCAGATGCCTGGCACAGAAGACCCAGTGGGCGTGGCGGTGCCCAGCTCAGCTGACACCTCTTGGGTCACTGTGGTGCCTTCCATCTTACTGTGTGTGTGAGTGTGTGTGTGTGTGTGTGTGTGTGTGTGTGTGTGTGTGTCCACGAGAGGCAGGCGGGCTTGGAGATAGAAAAACCGTGATCCTAGTGGAAGTCAGTGAACAGGACCACTCCAAATGCCCAGGATAAGTGCTTCCTTTTCTCTGCGCTCTACATAACCCCTACCATCTGTTCTCTGGTAATAGAAACAATACCACCTAATGCATGCTTGAGATACCTGACTGCCCCACAAAACATTTGCTCTGGGTACTAGGGGCTTATTCTAGAAACGATGGACAGGATGGAACACCAAAACCTCATGCATTAGCTGATGTTCCCGTTTTCTCCAGTTACGCAGCGTTGCTACAGCAACATTTGGGTTTGAGCTCTTCAGCTCATCCTCAACACACCACAGAAAAGGATCCAAACAGTTGGAAGGAGAAGGTGCCCAAGAGGCTGTGAAGCAGTGGACGGAACAGCGAGAGTCTGGCCCTCCTTGCCCACCACCGTACCCAGGGCCCAGAGCGTGGCCTGAGAGCACGGCTTCTTGAGGAATGAGTGCTTGTCCCAGGATGACTGCCCCTCATAGTCTTTCTTCTCGGCCCCTGGGCACACGAGCTGAAGTCCCTCGCCAAGGCTCTCGGCTTGTTTCTCTCAGAGGGACACCAAGCGGAAGGGATTCCTGTCTCTGAATAGCCTGCACTCTTCTGACCTCCCTCAGTGCCTTGCCCATGCACAGCCGGACCTCCCAGCGAGTCCCGGCGCAGAGACGGTGCGTTTCCAAGCCTGTCCCCTGTCGTGTTGCAATGTGAATGCCAAGATCTAGGGATGTTGTCAGGCTTTGAGCAGACCTGTGGCTAAACCCCAGGTCTGGGCTGGGAAATGTGCTCTTCTCAGGACTAGCTTGCCTGCTTCCATTTCTCTCAGGCAAGGTCTTTTGACACTGGTAGCAAGTGTCACTACTCGAGTTCAGTCTTGCAACGAGCTACTCCATACTTCTGAGAGAGTGCTTTGCTCGAGTTCTCAGAGATCGACTCTAAGGGGCACCCAAGCACTCCTGAGCACGTGTGCGCTGTCAACCATCGTGCACATGTCTACGCATGGTGTCCCTCATAACGCTGACAGCTGACACGCATCATTCTCTTACGTCGCCCAGCAGGTGAAGAAACGGAGGCTCAACGATGAGAAGGGCCCAAAGTCACGCAACTGCTGAAGGTCAAAGCCTCGGTCGGAACACTCCTTGGGGCTATTTGAAGCCATGTTTCATCCCCGGTCAGATGTGCTTTCCTGAAGAGCATCCAAGTCCGTGGCGTGCGTCATCACACTTGTCCTGGAATCTCTAAGCAGAAGGGGAAGAAAGAATCAGGCCTCAAGCCCTGCGAGCTCAGATACAGGAGCCAGCCCAGGTGACTCCTCCCGCAGCTCATTCCAAGTCGGTGCTTCTCCCCTCTCCTGCTCTCTGCACCTTATGAGAATCGTTTCCCTGGGGACCCTGGAGTCTGGGTGACGTGCACACATGGAGAGAGGGAAGCACTGTCCACTGGAACCCCCCATTTTCTCTTCATGAAGTCTGATGGTTTCCTCACAAGCAGGCAGGACACAGAGCTGGAGCCCCCCTTGTTTGCTTCTGTTGGAATTGGGGAAAACCCAAACACACGGGCCCTGCTTTCCTACTGCTTCAGGCTGAATGTGGCTCTGGCTCAAGGTCAGACCTTTGCTGTGTTTCAGAGGTCTCCCAGAGAGCCAGTCAGCCTTCTGGTGTCGATTCCCTGCAAGCAATGCTCTCTGTGTACCCCGAGCGGCCCAGACCTTCCCCCACCCACAGGAACATCCTGAAACACTTGCTTCACACCCTCCACACCCAGCACCGTCCGGAATGCTTGCTTGGGACCATCCCAGATGCCAAGGTTCTAAGTCCAAAGTCAGGAGCGGCTTTGGAAACCTGAGGCAGCCAGGCCTCGTGCTGGGGAGGTGGGATCAGGGTCACAGGAAAGGTACCGTCATCCCCACGTGCTGCCAATCCGAGAAGGCAGTCACCAGTCCAGGGCTGAGTAAAGCCTGAAATTTGAGGAAGGCCAGGTGCATCCTATTGTGACTAGGGCCTAATTAAGGGAGCCAATCCAAGGCCACCTCATGGCCTGGGACAGGGATTCGTGATGTATAAAAGGTGTGCAGGCTCTGAGCATCCCAACCCCTTCAGCATCTCCAAGCTCCAGGCGCTGGTGAATTAGGGTAAGTCTGGCAAAGGAGTGGCTCTCCTGGAAGCCTGGCTCCACATGGTCCCCCACTCTGCTGGGAGCTGGGGCTGGAGTTCTGGCTGGTTTGTCAGAGCGAAAGGCCTCGTTCGGGCATCTCTCTCCTCCGTATCACTTGGGACCAGCCTATCCCGGGCTACGAGTCAACAGCTGGAGGGTGTGGGGAGGTGGGCTGAGAAGAGAACCAAGGGTTGGCCAGGAGCCCCGTATCTGTGGCTCCAGCTGGGGTGTGTGCTGTGCGTGGCCAGCGGCAGAGCAGGACTGAGGAGGAGAGAGAGGCACCAGCTCAGGGCACACCTGCCCTTAAGGGCAAGATGAATGCAAGGATGGATGAGAGCTCCTCAAGGAGCAGGGGTGCAGAGGCCCCAAGGAGCTCAGAGCAGTGGGGACAAGGGCATGTGGCCCCGTGGCCCGGTCCTGCTCTGGGAGTCAGGGAGCACTCTTTCCACCTCCCCGTGCTGTGTGCCTGGGCCTCAATTGCCTCCATCTCTGCCTTTCACTTCCCTCAACTGTCCGTTTAAATGGAGGTAAAAGGTCTTCCTGTCCTGGATTCCCCTTTTCGATGAATTCTCTTCAAGAGTGCTTAAGATGCTCCTTTGAAATTGTTAGACATTTATTTCATAAGTCGAAATCTTTGTACCAGGACTCGTCACGAGCTGCTCCTCGTGTCTGTGTGTGTGTGTGCACGTGTGCCTGTGGGTATGTCCGTATGCACAGACACATATATATCGACATACGTATGTATATATCTATGTACGTGTGTGTGTCTTTATGGAGTTTTATATGCTCATTGAATCCTTACAAAAACATGAAGCAAAGGACACAGAAGGGAAGCACCTGGCTCAAAGTCACACTGCGGATCCATTGTTTAGCCAGGACTTCGATCCCAGGAAATCTTATTCTGGATTCCACAGATGTTTCCGTGGCACTATATTCCTTGGTGTTCTCTTTCTCCCCGTCTTTCCTTCTTCCTATCTCTCTCTCTCCCCCTCCCTTTTTCCATCTTTCTATGGTTTCTGCTACAGGTCTCCCTTTGCTTCTCCTTGCGCCCTTTTCCCCCCTTCCTTTGATTTCCTTCCTTCCTTCCATGTGTATGTATTGCTCTCAAAACCAAATTGCTTACAACGTATATGTACAATGTAGACGGACACACAGACATGAATATAGGCACCTTCCATGGGTGAAGCCACCAGGGCCAAGTCAACAAGGGGAAGGTGTGAGTGAGGCAGGATGTTCTCTTGGGCCGATTCTCTCTAAGGCTTCTGTGTCTTTCCACTTCCAGTGCACATTCGGACCAGAATGTCTCAGCAGAAGCAGAAGCAGTGCTGCCCGCCCCAGCTGTGCTGCCCCCTGCCAAAACACTGCTGCCCTGCACCCCAGCTGTGCTGCCCTCCAATGCAGCAGTGCTGCCCCGTGCCAAAGCTGTGCTGTCCCCCACCCCAGCCGTGATGCCCCGTGCCAAAGCTGTGCTGTCCCCCACCCGAGCCGTGCTGCCCCGTGCCAAAGCTGTGCTGCCCACCACCCAAAGAGTGCTAACTGCGCCGCAGCACACCAAGCAGCCTTGCCAGCCTCCACCCAACTTCAAGGAGCCCTGTGCCCTCGAGTGCCAACAGGGGTGCCCATACCCTCAGCAGTGCCACAAGACAAAGCACAAGGAAGCCCGGGCATGTGACCAGAGGCCTAGCCCCCGGCAGCACAGACAGCAGGAAGCCCACTCCCCTCTCTCCGCCAGCCAGCGGCCAGCCCCCCTCACCCCAGCTTCAGGATGCAGCCACGCTTCGGGGAAAGGCAGCCCCAGGACGGCAGCTTCCTGGATCTCCAGGTCTTATTCATGAGCAGCTGCAGTTTCCATCTCAGATGAGCATCTGGTTCGACACCGACGAATCATCTTTGCTGACCTGTAGCCACTTGGCCCTGTCGGCTTCTTGGACACTTCGCTAGCGCGCCCGCACACTCTTTCCTATCACCCTTCATTTCTGCTCCTGGTTTCCAAACAATTAAACACAATTCCTCTGGCATTAAGGTCTCGGTTCGATGATTTCATCCGGCAGTTGTAAATTCCTGCAGCGTTTGTATCCTGCTCCCTAACCCAGGACCTCAGAAGAGCTGGGCGTGTGGGTGCAGGTAGAGGAGAAGGCATGGGAGAGGCACTTCCGAGTGGAGGCGCATTTGCCAGTGTCCTGCCAGGTGAGGAGGGGAGGTGGGGGCTTCTGCGGCTGCTGACACATCCCCACGTCCATGGAAAATGAGAACACCCCTTGCAAACAGGGGAGATGATGCCCGTCTAGAAAACGGAGCCGCAGAAAGAGTAAGGGAACCCCCAGCCAAGAGCTACAAAGTCGAGTCAAGGCAAAGAAACTGAAATGCAGAGGACACCCTCCAAGGGCTGGTGGGTCCAAATGAATGGAGGAGAGGCCTCACCAATTCTCCCACAGGAGAAAGCAAAGAGCACAGTGTCTTCAAGCCAACCACAGGGGTTCCTTGGAGAAAGTCTATGCACCAATCATATTGACAGCACACACACAACCACTCTCAACATCTGATTCACCTCATCGCCCCCATTGTTTCTCCCGCTTGGGACTCTCCTGGGCTCTTTGGCCCTCACTGCCCTCTTCCTTTCGAGTTCCTGAATTCTGGGGGAAACAGCCAGCCCACACGGAATCCCAACTTCTTTCTGTTACTGCCACTACACTCAGCCCTTTCCAGCAAATCCTTCTCTCACCAAACAACCCACTCATTGGTCTCTGGGAATCACTTTTCGGACACCTGCCTCCAATTTCAGGCCTCTGGGCTTCAGGAGAGTCCCTGAAATCCAGAGGAAGAACCCAAAAAGAGCCAGAGAAGAGCACACCATCCGCTCAAAGTCTGCATTATCCCCCGGCATATATGCAAGTCGCTGGAGAATTCAGAGTTAGCTGAAGATGCGCAAGCTTCAGCATTGCTTCCTTGGTCGGCTGGTCTCTTCTTCCCCCATCGTGTCTTTCCTTGCCTTTCAGCTATGCTCCATCCATCCACCTCTTTGTCCATCACCAAACCATCCGTGCCATCCAGTAGTCCAGCACTGCATCCTCGCTAAGTCACTCCCCCTCCGCCGTGCTTCGAATGGCATGGGTGCTGTGAAAACACAGTAAAACACTGCGCTGCAGGTCTCCTGGTTTGATAACCTGCGTTAGAACCCCAAGCTAGCACCCCCAAGACACCAAAACACAGCTAGACCACATGGCACCTACTTAATGGGTGGCTCGGATGCTCCGGAACTTCATTCATGCCCTCAGAATTCAGAGGAGACAGAGAGAGTACCCCGGGGGCTGTTGAGGGGAGGAAGGACATCGTGGCCATCTCTGCTGTCATGGCACCCACCACAGGGCTTCCAGCAAAGTCTGTCCATGAGGAAGAGCTGGAGAAGGGCGGTTCAGAGTGGAAGGACGGTGGGATTCGGCGACACAGGGAAGATCGCATCCCAGGACTGGTTACAGCAGGAGCTAACGCTGCGAGTGCCAGGTGTGCCCAGGAGGCCAGCCCTCCCACGTCTCCGCCCAGGGCCACGAGGGTGAGAGCACGTGGCCTCTGCAGCCCCCCACCCCAGCTGAACACCACAGAAAGGGTCAGGCTGGCTCCAGGCTCCTGACCTGTGTTTCAGAATCATTTCCCCCGCAGGACTGCATTCAACGCAACTCAAGTATCACACAAGAAATGTACTGAAAAGCTGAATACAGTTGAACGGGGCTCCCTGATGAGGAGGAGCACATGGAGACATTGCCCCACACTCAGACACCTCACTAAGCACCGCTTCCAAATAGCGGCTCTCTGGCCTCCTCTATATGACCTTCCCCCACATCTCTCCTTTGGGTTCTTGCTGTCTCTTTCCTCACCCTTCCTCACTCAGCCACTTGAGAGAAGGTGTCCTGTTGTCTCTCTGGGCTCCTCTTAATTGTCTACACCACTAATGACCATAAACAGCACGTGTGCACAGGTGCTTCGGTGCTGACCGAATAGGGGAATTTTCTTGTATCCCATCGTCCTGGGTTTGGGTCAGATAACTTCCCTAGGTCTCACTCTTCTCATCTGTAGAGTGGGGAGAATAATGCCTGCCTCCTGGGGTTGGAGGGGAGGGATGTTCAAGGAGACAACGTAACTACGCAGGGAGGAGCACGTCACCCATAGCAGGTGTTGGACCAATGTTCGCTCTTGCTTCTATATTATTCACCACTTTCTGACAGACAGCAAGACCCTCCCCTGATTGCCACCAGCTTGAGGACATGGGCTGCACACCTTTAATGGACAAAGGTGTGAGGGGCAGAACGCATCCTGATGGAAAGGACAAGGACCAATTTTGCAGGGCAAAGGGTCTGAGGGGTGTTCACAGGCAGCAACGAGACTGAGCCTAAGCCGGCATCACCCCATATGCTGGTTTCCCTTTTCTTGCTGTATCTTCCCTATTGCAACCCCCACCCACGCTGGCTCCTGCTCTGGAGGCAGTCCTGGGCGCCTCTGGCTCACAGGGATTTTTCCCTTCGGTTTACACAGACAGGCATGACTTCTGGAGACATACCCAGCTCCCTGGAAGAGGCTAGTAAGCTGAGGAAGCGGGTACCGGGCACAGCGTGTGCCAAGCCCTCACACACACTGATGCCACCCTATGGAAGTCGGTCCTGCTCTTCCTATTAGAGGCTGGGGTGCAGTGCAGAGACACTCTTTCCTTGCTCACAGGAGCTACAGCTTGTTGGTGGGGGTGCTGATAAACTAGACATGGTCCGGACATGTTGGAGCATGGCAAGTGCTCTGACCGTCTCCCTGGCTGAAAGAAGCATCAAGCCTGCATCGCAGCTTTCCAGAACGTACAATGCACCAATCCCTTGGGAGCACAAAGGCAGCAGGTTCCCAGAGTCACCCACCCACACGTGTTGGTACAGGGGAACCACTCGTGCATGTTCACACACTCACAGAGGTGTCACACACCGGGTTGTTATTCTGCAGTAACGAGTATTCTGCAAGTTTAGAGACTGACCGTGACCACTGAGAATAAAAGCTGGGGCAGCATCCCAGAGGCCCCAGGGACCACAGGCATCGGCCTGCAAGCTTCTGGATGCTGAGGACTGAGCTGGACACAGGCCAGGCTGGGGGCAAGGGGGCTGGCAGGCAGTGGATTTGGCACAGAGGCTCTTTGCCCCCTGTTACACAGGGTGTTTCAACGTTTGAACTATGCATTCAGCAACACTTCAGCATACTGGGGACTATGAGCCCTGGGCACACTCACTCGTGCACACTCCAGATCATATTCCCACACATGTTCCTTCCTGAGGCCTCCCACGAGGCCACGGCTCACCCCAGGCTGACACGCAATCCCATGCTGTCCATCACCCGGAAATAGTGCTTCACACACCAACACGTACTCACACACCCCTGCATGCACCAGCACACATGTGCACATTCGCATGCCTGCTCACGTGCATGGCCCCAGAGCATAGAGTCCAGACCGTTCCCCAGGCTGCTGCAGCATTCCAGCAGTTTGAATGCCCATGGACCTCCAGTGACTTTCCAAGCACAGAGATCCCAGGATGCAGGGCATGAGGCTGAGGGCTTGCAAAGAAGTGTGCCTTCCTCAGGGAAGAATACAGTCACATCTTCCAGACACAAGCATTCTCTAGAGGGTTGTAAGGTGCAAGAAAATGAACACACGCGCATGCTGGAGCCCGGCAGAGCTAGTTCAAATCCTCTCTTCCCTACTAGGCACTGAGCAGCCCGAGCCAACGTACCCTTTACCTGGAAATGCGAATAACTCACATGTCTAGGCCTGAGGTGAAACTCAAGCACAGTTTCTGACAGGTCCTGGAGGCCTGCCTCTCCCTTGTGCCCCCTCCACAAGCCCCCTGGCAAAGGAAGGACATCACTCAGCCACCCCACTGCTGGGGACCCACCCGGCTGTGACGCAGGGACTCCCCGCTCGGGATGATTTCAGCAGGGAGGCTGTAGCTCCAGCCACCAGGAATCCTGTGTCAGGAGCCCTGTCTGTGGGTGGGGCCCCATTTGGTCAGCTCTGCCTTTCCCTGCATGTCTGTGCATGGCCCCAGCCTGGGATTCCTTCCCAGATGCCTGGCACAGAAGACCCAGTGGGCGTGGCGGTGCCCAGCTCAGCTGACACCTCTTGGGTCACTGTGGTGCCTTCCATCTTACTGTGTGTGTGAGTGTGTGTGTGTGTGTGTGTGTGTGTGTGTGTGTGTGTGTGTCCACAAGAGGCAGGCGGGCTTGGAGATAGAAAAACCGTGATCCTAGTGGAAGTCAGTGAACAGGACCACTCCAAATGCCCAGGATAAGTGCTTCCTTTTCTCTGCGCTCTACATAACCCCTACCATCTGTTCTCTGGTAATAGAAACAATACCACCTAATGCATGCTTGAGATACCTGACTGCCCCACAAAACATTTGCTCTGGGTACTAGGGGCTTATTCTAGAAACGATGGACAGGATGGAACACCAAAACCTCATGCATTAGCTGATGTTCCCGTTTTCTCCAGTTACGCAGCGTTGCTACAGCAACATTTGGGTTTGAGCTCTTCAGCTCATCCTCAACACACCACAGAAAAGGATCCAAACAGTTGGAAGGAGAAGGTGCCCAAGAGGCTGTGAAGCAGTGGACGGAACAGCGAGAGTCTGGCCCTCCTTGCCCACCACCATTCCCAGGGCCCAGAGCGTGGCCTGAGAGCACGGCTTCTTGAGGAATGAGTGCTTGTCCCAGGATGACTGCCCCTCATAGTCTTTCTTCTCGGCCCCTGGGCACACGAGCTGAAGTCCCTCGCCAAGGCTCTCGGCTTGTTTCTCTCAGAGGGACACCAAGCGGAAGGGATTCCTGTCTCTGAATAGCCTGCACTCTTCTGACCTCCCTCAGTGCCTTGCCCATGCACAGCCGGACCTCCCAGCGAGTCCCGGCGCAGAGACGGTGCGTTTCCAAGCCTGTCCCCTGTCGTGTTGCAATGTGAATGCCAAGATCTAGGGATGTTGTCAGGCTTTGAGCAGACCTGTGGCTAAACCCCAGGTCTGGGCTGGGAAATGTGCTCTTCTCAGGACTAGCTTGCCTGCTTCCATTTCTCTCAGGCAAGGTCTTTTGACACTGGTAGCAAGTGTCACTACTCGAGTTCAGTCTTGCAACGAGCTACTCCATACTTCTGAGAGAGTGCTTTGCTCGAGTTCTCAGAGATCGACTCTAAGGGGCACCCAAGCACTCCTGAGCACGTGTGCGCTGTCAACCATCGTGCACATGTCTACGCATGGTGTCCCTCATAACGCTGACAGCTGACACGCATCATTCTCTTACGTCGCCCAGCAGGTGAAGAAACGGAGGCTCAACGATGAGAAGGGCCCAAAGTCACGCAACTGCTGAAGGTCAAAGCCTCGGTCGGAACACTCCTTGGGGCTATTTGAAGCCATGTTTCATCCCCGGTCAGATGTGCTTTCCTGAAGAGCATCCAAGTCCGTGGCGTGCGTCATCACACTTGTCCTGGAATCTCTAAGCAGAAGGGGAAGAAAGAATCAGGCCTCAAGCCCTGCGAGCTCAGATACAGGAGCCAGCCCAGGTGACTCCTCCCGCAGCTCATTCCAAGTCGGTGCTTCTCCCCTCTCCTGCTCTCTGCACCTTATGAGAATCGTTTCCCTGGGGACCCTGGAGTCTGGGTGACGTGCACACATGGAGAGAGGGAAGCACTGTCCACTGGAACCCCCCATTTTCTCTTCATGAAGTCTGATGGTTTCCTCACAAGCAGGCAGGACACAGAGCTGGAGCCCCCCTTGTTTGCTTCTGTTGGAATTGGGGAAAACCCAAACACACGGGCCCTGCTTTCCTACTGCTTCAGGCTGAATGTGGCTCTGGCTCAAGGTCAGACCTTTGCTGTGTTTCAGAGGTCTCCCAGAGAGCCAGTCAGCCTTCTGGTGTCGATTCCCTGCAAGCAATGCTCTCTGTGTACCCTGAGCGGCCCAGACCTTCCCCCACCCACAGGAACATCCTGAAACACTTGCTTCACACCCTCCACACCCAGCACCGTCCGGAATGCTTGCTTGGGACCATCCCAGATGCCAAGGTTCTAAGTCCAAAGTCAGGAGCGGCTTTGGAAACCTGAGGCAGCCAGGCCTCGTGCTGGGGAGGTGGGATCAGGGTCACAGGAAAGGTACCGTCATCCCCACGTGCTGCCAATCCGAGAAGGCAGTCACCAGTCCAGGGCTGAGTAAAGCCTGAAATTTGAGGAAGGCCAGGTGCATCCTATTGTGACTAGGGCCTAATTAAGGGAGCCAATCCAAGGCCACCTCATGGCCTGGGACAGGGATTCGTGATGTATAAAAGGTGTGCAGGCTCTGAGCATCCCAACCCCTTCAGCATCTCCAAGCTCCAGGCGCTGGTGAATTAGGGTAAGTCTGGCAAAGGAGTGGCTCTCCTGGAAGCCTGGCTCCACATGGTCCCCCACTCTGCTGGGAGCTGGGGCTGGACCTCTGGCTGGTTTGTCAGAGCGAAAGGCCTCGTTCGGGCATCTCTCTCCTCCGTATCACTTGGGACCAGCCTATCCCGGGCTACGAGTCAACAGCTGGAGGGTGTGGGGAGGTGGGCTGAGAAGAGAACCAAGGGTTGGCCAGGAGCCCCGTATCTGTGGCTCCAGCTGGGGTGTGTGCTGTGCGTGGCCAGCGGCAGAGCAGGACTGAGGAGGAGAGAGAGGCACCAGCTCAGGGCACACCTGCCCTTAAGGGCAAGATGAATGCAAGGATGGATGAGAGCTCCTCAAGGAGCAGGGGTGCAGAGGCCCCAAGGAGCTCAGAGCAGTGGGGACAAGGGCATGTGGCCCCGTGGCCCGGTCCTGCTCTGGGAGTCAGGGAGCACTCTTTCCACCTCCCCGTGCTGTGTGCCTGGGCCTCAATTGCCTCCATCTCTGCCTTTCACTTCCCTCAACTGTCCGTTTAAATGGAGGTAAAAGGTCTTCCTGTCCTGGATTCCCCTTTTCGATGAATTCTCTTCAAGAGTGCTTAAGATGCTCCTTTGAAATTGTTAGACATTTATTTCATAAGTCGAAATCTTTGTACCAGGACTCGTCACGAGCTGCTCCTCGTGTCTATGTGTGTGTGTGCACGTGTGCCTGTGGGTATGTCCGTATGCACAGACACATATATATCGACATACGTATGTATATATCTATGTACGTGTGTGTGTCTTTATGGAGTTTTATATGCTCATTGAATCCTTACAAAAACATGAAGCAAAGGACACAGAAGGGAAGCACCTGGCTCAAAGTCACACTGCGGATCCATTGTTTAGCCAGGACTTCGATCCCAGGAAATCTTATTCTGGATTCCACAGATGTTTCCGTGGCACTATATTCCTTGGTGTTCTCTTTCTCCCCGTCTTTCCTTCTTCCTCTCTCTCTCTCTCCCCCTCCCTTTTTCCATCTTTCTATGGTTTCTGCTACAGGTCTCCCTTTGCTTCTCCTTGCGCCCTTTTCCCCCCTTCCTTTGATTTCCTTCCTTCCTTCCATGTGTATGTATTGCTCTCAAAACCAAATTGCTTACAACGTATATGTACAATGTAGACGGACACACAGACATGAATATAGGCACCTTCCATGGGTGAAGCCACCAGGGCCAAGTCAACAAGGGGAAGGTGTGAGTGAGGCAGGATGTTCTCTTGGGCCGATTCTCTCTAAGGCTTCTGTGTCTTTCCACTTCCAGTGCACATTCGGACCAGAATGTCTCAGCAGAAGCAGAAGCAGTGCTGCCCGCCCCAGCTGTGCTGCCCCCTGCCAAAACAGTGCTGCCCTGCACCCCAGCTGTGCTGCCCTCCAATGCAGCAGTGCTGCCCTGCACCCCAGCTGTGCTGCCCTCCAATGCAGCAGTGCTGCCCCGTGCCAAAGCTGTGCTGTCCCCCACCCGAGCCGTGCTGCCCCGTGCCAAAGCTGTGCTGCCCACCACCCAAAGAGTGCTAACTGCGCCGCAGCACACCAAGCAGCCTTGCCAGCCTCCACCCAACTTCAAGGAGCCCTGTGCCCTCGAGTGCCAACAGGGGTGCCCATACCCTCGGCAGTGCCACAAGACAAAGCACAAGGAAGCCCGGGCATGTGACCAGAGGCCTAGCCCCCGGCAGCACAGACAGCAGGAAGCCCACTCCCCTCTCTCCGCCAGCCAGCGGCCAGCCCCCCTCACCCCAGCTTCAGGATGCAGCCACGCTTCGGGGAAAGGCAGCCCCAGGACGGCAGCTTCCTGGATCTCCAGGTCTTATTCATGAGCAGCTGCAGTTTCCATCTCAGATGAGCATCTGGTTCGACACCGACGAATCATCTTTGCTGACCTGTAGCCACTTGGCCCTGTCGGCTTCTTGGACACTTCGCTAGCGCGCCCGCACACTCTTTCCTATCACCCTTCATTTCTGCTCCTGGTTTCCAAACAATTAAACACAATTCCTCTGGCATTAAGGTCTCGGTTCGATGATTTCATCCGGCAGTTGTAAATTCCTGCAGCGTTTGTATCCTGCTCCCTAACCCAGGACCTCAGAAGAGCTGGGCGTGTGGGTGCAGGTAGAGGAGAAGGCATGGGAGAGGCACTTCCGAGTGGAGGCGCATTTGCCAGTGTCCTGCCAGGTGAGGAGGGGAGGTGGGGGCTTCTGCGGCTGCTGACACATCCCCACGTCCATGGAAAATGAGAACACCCCTTGCAAACAGGGGAGATGATGCCCGTCTAGAAAACGGAGCCGCAGAAAGAGTAAGGGAACCCCCAGCCAAGAGCTACAAAGTCGAGTCAAGGCAAAGAAACTGAAATGCAGAGGACACCCTCCAAGGGCTGGTGGGTCCAAATGAATGGAGGAGAGGCCTCACCAATTCTCCCACAGGAGAAAGCAAAGAGCACAGTGTCTTCAAGCCAACCACAGGGGTTCCTTGGAGAAATTCTATGCACCAATCATATTGACAGCACACACACAACCACTCTCAACATCTGATTCACCTCATCGCCCCCATTGTTTCTCCCGCTTGGGACTCTCCTGGGCTCTTTGGCCCTCACTGCCCTCTTCCTTTCGAGTTCCTGAATTCTGGGGGAAACAGCCAGCCCACACGGAATCCCAACTTCTTTCTGTTACTGCCACTACACTCAGCCCTTTCCAGCAAATCCTTCTCTCACCAAACAACCCACTCATTGGTCTCTGGGAATCACTTTTCGGACACCTGCCTCCAATTTCAGGCCTCTGGGCTTCAGGAGAGTCCCTGAAATCCAGAGGAAGAACCCAAAAAGAGCCAGAGAAGAGCACACCATCCGCTCAAAGTCTGCATTATCCCCCGGCATATATGCAAGTCGCTGGAGAATTCAGAGTTAGCTGAAGATGCGCAAGCTTCAGCATTGCTTCCTTGGTCGGCTGGTCTCTTCTTCCCCCATCGTGTCTTTTCTTGCCTTTCAGCTATGCTCCATCCATCCACCTCTTTGTCCATCACCAAACCATCCATGCCATCCAGTAGTCCAGCACTGCATCCTCCCTAAGTCACTCCCCCTCCGCCGTGCTTCGAATGGCATGGGTGCTGTGAAAACACAGTAAAACACTGCGCTGCAGGTCTCCTGGTTTGATTACCTGCGTTAGAAGCCCAAGCTAGCACCCCCAAGACACCAAAACACAGCTAGACCACATGGCACCTACTTAATGGGTGGCTCGGATGCTCCAGAACTTCATTCATGCCCTCAGAATTCAGAGGAGACAGAGAGAGTACCCCGGGGGCTGTTGAGGGGAGGAAGGACATCGTGGCCATCTCTGCTGTCATGGCACCCACCACAGGGCTTCCAGCAAAGTCTGTCCATGAGGAAGAGCTGGAGAAGGGCGGTTCAGAGTGGAAGGACGGTGGGATTCGGCGACACAGGGAAGATCGCATCCCAGGACTGGTTACAGCAGGAGCTAACGCTGCGAGTGCCAGGTGTGCCCAGGAGGCCAGCCCTCCAACGTCTCCGCCCAGGGCCACGAGGGTGAGAGCACGTGGCCTCTGCAGCCCCCCACCCCAGCTGAACACCACAGAAAGGGTCAGGCTGGCTCCAGGCTCCTGACCTGTGTTTCAGAATCATTTCCCCCGCAGGACTGCATTCAACGCAACTCAAGTATCACACAAGAAATGTACTGAAAAGCTGAATACAGTTGAACGGGGCTCCCTGATGAGGAGGAGCACATGGAGACATTGCCCCACACTCAGACACCTCACTAAGCACCGCTTCCAAATAGCGGCTCTCTGGCCTCCTCTATATGACCTTCCCCCACATCTCTCCTTTGGGTTCTTGCTGTCTCTTTCCTCACCCTTCCTCACTCAGCCACTTGAGAGAAGGTGTCCTGTTGTCTCTCTGGGCTCCTCTTAATTGTCTACACCACTAATGACCATAAACAGCACGTGTGCACAGGTGCTTCGGTGCTGACCGAATAGGGGAATTTTCTTGTATCCCATCGTCCTGGGTTTGGGTCAGATAACTTCCCTAGGTCTCACTCTTCTCATCTGTAGAGTGGGGAGAATAATGCCTGCCTCCTGGGGTTGGAGGGGAGGGATGTTCAAGGAGACAACGTAACTACGCAGGGAGGAGCACGTCACCCATAGCAGGTGTTGGACCAATGTTCGCTCTTGCTTCTATATTATTCACCACTTTCTGACAGACAGCAAGACCCTCCCCTGATTGCCACCAGCTTGAGGACATGGGCTGCACACCTTTAATGGACAAAGGTGTGAGGGGCAGAACGCATCCTGATGGAAAGGACAAGGACCAATTTTGCAGGGCAAAGGGTCTGAGGGGTGTTCACAGGCAGCAACGAGACTGAGCCTAAGCCGGCATCACCCCATATGCTGGTTTCCCTTTTCTTGCTGTATCTTCCCTATTGCAACCCCCACCCACGCTGGCTCCTGCTCTGGAGGCAGTCCTGGGCGCCTCTGGCTCACAGGGATTTTTCCCTTCGGTTTACACAGACAGGCATGACTTCTGGAGACATACCCAGCTCCCTGGAAGAGGCTAGTAAGCTGAGGAAGCGGGTACCGGGCACAGCGTGTGCCAAGCCCTCACACACACTGATGCCACCCTATGGAAGTCGGTCCTGCTCTTCCTATTAGAGGCTGGGGTGCAGTGCAGAGACACTCTTTACTTGCTCACAGGAGCTACAGCTTGTTGGTGGGGGTGCTGATAAACTAGACATGGTCCGGACATGTTGGAGCATTGCAAGTGCTCTGACCGTCTCCCTGGCTGAAAGAAGCATCAAGCCTGCATCGCAGCTTTCCAGAACGTACAATGCACCAATCCCTTGGGAGCACAAAGGCAGCAGGTTCCCAGAGTCACCCACCCACACGTGTTGGTACAGGGGAACCACTCGTGCATGTTCACACACTCACAGAGGTGTCACACACCGGGTTGTTATTCTGCAGTAACGAGTATTCTGCAAGTTTAGAGACTGACCGTGACCACTGAGAATAAAAGCTGGGGCAGCATCCCAGAGGCCCCAGGGACCACAGGCATCGGCCTGCAAGCTTCTGGATGCTGAGGACTGAGCTGGACACAGGCCAGGCTGGGGGCAAGGGGGCTGGCAGGCAGTGGATTTGGCACAGAGGCTCTTTGCCCCCTGTTACACAGGGTGTTTCAACGTTTGAACTATGCATTCAACAACACTTCAGCATACTGGGGACTATGAGCCCTGGGCACACTCACTCGTGCACACTCCAGATCATATTCCCACACATGTTCCTTCCTGAGGCCTCCCACGAGGCCACGGCTCACCCCAGGCTGACACGCAATCCCATGCTGTCCATCACCCGGAAATAGTGCTTCACACACCAACACGTACTCACACACCCCTGCATGCACCAGCACACATGTGCACATTCGCATGCCTGCTCACGTGCATGGCCCCAGAGCATAGAGTCCAGACCGTTCCCCAGGCTGCTGCAGCATTCCAGCAGTTTGAATGCCCATGGACCTCCAGTGACTTTCCAAGCACAGAGATCCCAGGATGCAGGGCATGAGGCTGAGGGCTTGCAAAGAAGTGTGCCTTCCTCAGGGAAGAATACAGTCACATCTTCCAGACACAAGCATTCTCTAGAGGGTTGTAAGGTGCAAGAAAATGAACACACGCGCATGCTGGAGCCCGGCAGAGCTAGTTCAAATCCTCTCTTCCCTACTAGGCACTGAGCAGCCCGAGCCAACGTACCCTTTACCTGGAAATGCGAATAACTCACATGTCTAGGCCTGAGGTGAAACTCAAGCACAGTTTCTGACAGGTCCTGGAGGCCTGCCTCTCCCTTGTGCCCCCTCCACAAGCCCCCTGGCAAAGGAAGGACATCACTCAGCCACCCCACTGCTGGGGACCCACCCGGCTGTGACGCAGGGACTCCCCGCTCGGGATGATTTCAGCAGGGAGGCTGTAGCTCCAGCCACCAGGAATCCTGTGTCAGGAGCCCTGTCTGTGGGTGGGGCCCCATTTGGTCAGCTCTGCCTTTCCCTGCATGTCTGTGCATGGCCCCAGCCTGGGATTCCTTCCCAGATGCCTGGCACAGAAGACCCAGTGGGCGTGGCGGTGCCCAGCTCAGCTGACACCTCTTGGGTCACTGTGGTGCCTTCCATCTTACTGTGTGTGTGAGTGTGTGTGTGTGTGTGTGTGTGTGTGTGTGTGTCCACAAGAGGCAGGCGGGCTTGGAGATAGAAAAACCGTGATCCTAGTGGAAGTCAGTGAACAGGACCACTCCAAATGCCCAGGATAAGTGCTTCCTTTTCTCTGCGCTCTACATAACCCCTACCATCTGTTCTCTGGTAATAGAAACAATACCACCTAATGCATGCTTGAGATACCTGACTGCCCCACAAAACATTTGCTCTGGGTACTAGGGGCTTATTCTAGAAACGATGGACAGGATGGAACACCAAAACCTCATGCATTAGCTAATGTTCCCGTTTTCTCCAGTTACGCAGCGTTGCTACAGCAACATTTGGGTTTGAGCTCTTCAGCTCATCCTCAACACACCACAGAAAAGGATCCAAACAGTTGGAAGGAGAAGGTGCCCAAGAGGCTGTGAAGCAGTGGACGGAACAGCGAGAGTCTGGCCCTCCTTGCCCACCACCATTCCCAGGGCCCAGAGCGTGGCCTGAGAGCACGGCTTCTTGAGGAATGAGTGCTTGTCCCAGGATGACTGCCCCTCATAGTCTTTCTTCTCGGCCCCTGGGCACACGAGCTGAAGTCCCTCGCCAAGGCTCTCGGCTTGTTTCTCTCAGAGGGACACCAAGCGGAAGGGATTCCTGTCTCTGAATAGCCTGCACTCTTCTGACCTCCCTCAGTGCCTTGCCCATGCACAGCCGGACCTCCCAGCGAGTCCCGGCGCAGAGACGGTGCGTTTCCAAGCCTGTCCCCTGTCGTGTTGCAATGTGAATGCCAAGATCTAGGGATGTTGTCAGGCTTTGAGCAGACCTGTGGCTAAACCCCAGGTCTGGGCTGGGAAATGTGCTCTTCTCAGGACTAGCTTGCCTGCTTCCATTTCTCTCAGGCAAGGTCTTTTGACACTGGTAGCAAGTGTCACTACTCGAGTTCAGTCTTGCAACGAGCTACTCCATACTTCTGAGAGAGTGCTTTGCTCGAGTTCTCAGAGATCGACTCTAAGGGGCACCCAAGCACTCCTGAGCACGTGTGCGCTGTCAACCATCGTGCACATGTCTACGCATGGTGTCCCTCATAACGCTGACAGCTGACACGCATCATTCTCTTACGTCGCCCAGCAGGTGAAGAAACGGAGGCTCAACGATGAGAAGGGCCCAAAGTCACGCAACTGCTGAAGGTCAAAGCCTCGGTCGGAACACTCCTTGGGGCTATTTGAAGCCATGTTTCATCCCCGGTCAGATGTGCTTTCCTGAAGAGCATCCAAGTCCGTGGCGTGCGTCATCACACTTGTCCTGGAATCTCTAAGCAGAAGGGGAAGAAAGAATCAGGCCTCAAGCCCTGCGAGCTCAGATACAGGAGCCAGCCCAGGTGACTCCTCCCGCAGCTCATTCCAAGTCGGTGCTTCTCCCCTCTCCTGCTCTCTGCACCTTATGAGAATCGTTTCCCTGGGGACCCTGGAGTCTGGGTGACGTGCACACATGGAGAGAGGGAAGCACTGTCCACTGGAACCCCCCATTTTCTCTTCATGAAGTCTGATGGTTTCCTCACAAGCAGGCAGGACACAGAGCTGGAGCCCCCCTTGTTTGCTTCTGTTGGAATTGGGGAAAACCCAAACACACGGGCCCTGCTTTCCTACTGCTTCAGGCTGAATGTGGCTCTGGCTCAAGGTCAGACCTTTGCTGTGTTTCAGAGGTCTCCCAGAGAGCCAGTCAGCCTTCTGGTGTCGATTCCCTGCAAGCAATGCTCTCTGTGTACCCTGAGCGGCCCAGACCTTCCCCCACCCACAGGAACATCCTGAAACACTTGCTTCACACCCTCCACACCCAGCACCGTCCGGAATGCTTGCTTGGGACCATCCCAGATGCCAAGGTTCTAAGTCCAAAGTCAGGAGCGGCTTTGGAAACCTGAGGCAGCCAGGCCTCGTGCTGGGGAGGTGGGATCAGGGTCACAGGAAAGGTACCGTCATCCCCACGTGCTGCCAATCCGAGAAGGCAGTCACCAGTCCAGGGCTGAGTAAAGCCTGAAATTTGAGGAAGGCCAGGTGCATCCTATTGTGACTAGGGCCTAATTAAGGGAGCCAATCCAAGGCCACCTCATGGCCTGGGACAGGGATTCGTGATGTATAAAAGGTGTGCAGGCTCTGAGCATCCCAACCCCTTCAGCATCTCCAAGCTCCAGGCGCTGGTGAATTAGGGTAAGTCTGGCAAAGGAGTGGCTCTCCTGGAAGCCTGGCTCCACATGGTCCCCCACTCTTCTGGGAGCTGGGGCTGGACCTCTGGCTGGTTTGTCAGAGCGAAAGGCCTCGTTCGGGCATCTCTCTCCTCCGTATCACTTGGGACCAGCCTATCCCGGGCTACGAGTCAACAGCTGGAGGGTGTGGGGAGGTGGGCTGAGAAGAGAACCAAGGGTTGGCCAGGAGCCCCGTATCTGTGGCTCCAGCTGGGGTGTGTGCTGTGCGTGGCCAGCGGCAGAGCAGGACTGAGGAGGAGAGAGAGGCACCAGCTCAGGGCACACCTGCCCTTAAGGGCAAGATGAATGCAAGGATGGATGAGAGCTCCTCAAGGAGCAGGGGTGCAGAGGCCCCAAGGAGCTCAGAGCAGTGGGGACAAGGGCATGTGGCCCCGTGGCCCGGTCCTGCTCTGGGAGTCAGGGAGCACTCTTTCCACCTCCCCGTGCTGTGTGCCTGGGCCTCAATTGCCTCCATCTCTGCCTTTCACTTCCCTCAACTGTCCGTTTAAATGGAGGTAAAAGGTCTTCCTGTCCTGGATTCCCCTTTTCGATGAATTCTCTTCAAGAGTGCTTAAGATGCTCCTTTGAAATTGTTAGACATTTATTTCATAAGTCGAAATCTTTGTACCAGGACTCGTCACGAGCTGCTCCTCGTGTCTATGTGTGTGTGTGCACGTGTGCCTGTGGGTATGTCCGTATGCACAGACACATATATATCGACATACGTATGTATATATCTATGTACGTGTGTGTGTCTTTATGGAGTTTTATATGCTCATTGAATCCTTACAAAAACATGAAGCAAAGGACACAGAAGGGAAGCACCTGGCTCAAAGTCACACTGCGGATCCATTGTTTAGCCAGGACTTCGATCCCAGGAAATCTTATTCTGGATTCCACAGATGTTTCCGTGGCACTATATTCCTTGGTGTTCTCTTTCTCCCCGTCTTTCCTTCTTCCTCTCTCTCTCTCTCCCCCTCCCTTTTTCCATCTTTCTATGGTTTCTGCTACAGGTCTCCCTTTGCTTCTCCTTGCGCCCTTTTCCCCCCTTCCTTTGATTTCCTTCCTTCCTTCCATGTGTATGTATTGCTCTCAAAACCAAATTGCTTACAACGTATATGTACAATGTAGACGGACACACAGACATGAATATAGGCACCTTCCATGGGTGAAGCCACCAGGGCCAAGTCAACAAGGGGAAGGTGTGAGTGAGGCAGGATGTTCTCTTGGGCCGATTCTCTCTAAGGCTTCTGTGTCTTTCCACTTCCAGTGCACATTCGGACCAGAATGTCTCAGCAGAAGCAGAAGCAGTGCTGCCCGCCCCAGCTGTGCTGCCCCCTGCCAAAACAGTGCTGCCCTGCACCCCAGCTGTGCTGCCCTCCAATGCAGCAGTGCTGCCCTGCACCCCAGCTGTGCTGCCCTCCAATGCAGCAGTGCTGCCCCGTGCCAAAGCTGTGCTGTCCCCCACCCGAGCCGTGCTGCCCCGTGCCAAAGCTGTGCTGCCCACCACCCAAAGAGTGCTAACTGCGCCGCAGCACACCAAGCAGCCTTGCCAGCCTCCACCCAACTTCAAGGAGCCCTGTGCCCTCGAGTGCCAACAGGGGTGCCCATACCCTCGGCAGTGCCACAAGACAAAGCACAAGGAAGCCCGGGCATGTGACCAGAGGCCTAGCCCCCGGCAGCACAGACAGCAGGAAGCCCACTCCCCTCTCTCCGCCAGCCAGCGGCCAGCCCCCCTCACCCCAGCTTCAGGATGCAGCCACGCTTCGGGGAAAGGCAGCCCCAGGACGGCAGCTTCCTGGATCTCCAGGTCTTATTCATGAGCAGCTGCAGTTTCCATCTCAGATGAGCATCTGGTTCGACACCGACGAATCATCTTTGCTGACCTGTAGCCACTTGGCCCTGTCGGCTTCTTGGACACTTCGCTAGCGCGCCCGCACACTCTTTCCTATCACCCTTCATTTCTGCTCCTGGTTTCCAAACAATTAAACACAATTCCTCTGGCATTAAGGTCTCGGTTCGATGATTTCATCCGGCAGTTGTAAATTCCTGCAGCGTTTGTATCCTGCTCCCTAACCCAGGACCTCAGAAGAGCTGGGCGTGTGGGTGCAGGTAGAGGAGAAGGCATGGGAGAGGCACTTCCGAGTGGAGGCGCATTTGCCAGTGTCCTGCCAGGTGAGGAGGGGAGGTGGGGGCTTCTGCGGCTGCTGACACATCCCCACGTCCATGGAAAATGAGAACACCCCTTGCAAACAGGGGAGATGATGCCCGTCTAGAAAACGGAGCCGCAGAAAGAGTAAGGGAACCCCCAGCCAAGAGCTACAAAGTCGAGTCAAGGCAAAGAAACTGAAATGCAGAGGACACCCTCCAAGGGCTGGTGGGTCCAAATGAATGGAGGAGAGGCCTCACCAATTCTCCCACAGGAGAAAGCAAAGAGCACAGTGTCTTCAAGCCAACCACAGGGGTTCCTTGGAGAAAGTCTATGCACCAATCATATTGACAGCACACACACAACCACTCTCAACATCTGATTCACCTCATCGCCCCCATTGTTTCTCCCGCTTGGGACTCTCCTGGGCTCTTTGGCCCTCACTGCCCTCTTCCTTTCGAGTTCCTGAATTCTGGGGGAAACAGCCAGCCCACACGGAATCCCAACTTCTTTCTGTTACTGCCACTACACTCAGCCCTTTCCAGCAAATCCTTCTCTCACCAAACAACCCACTCATTGGTCTCTGGGAATCACTTTTCGGACACCTGCCTCCAATTTCAGGCCTCTGGGCTTCAGGAGAGTCCCTGAAATCCAGAGGAAGAACCCAAAAAGAGCCAGAGAAGAGCACACCATCCGCTCAAAGTCTGCATTATCCCCCGGCATATATGCAAGTCGCTGGAGAATTCAGAGTTAGCTGAAGATGCGCAAGCTTCAGCATTGCTTCCTTGGTCGGCTGGTCTCTTCTTCCCCCATCGTGTCTTTTCTTGCCTTTCAGCTATGCTCCATCCATCCACCTCTTTGTCCATCACCAAACCATCCATGCCATCCAGTAGTCCAGCACTGCATCCTCCCTAAGTCACTCCCCCTCCGCCGTGCTTCGAATGGCATGGGTGCTGTGAAAACACAGTAAAACACTGCGCTGCAGGTCTCCTGGTTTGATTACCTGCGTTAGAAGCCCAAGCTAGCACCCCCAAGACACCAAAACACAGCTAGACCACATGGCACCTACTTAATGGGTGGCTCGGATGCTCCGGAACTTCATTCATGCCCTCAGAATTCAGAGGAGACAGAGAGAGTACCCCGGGGGCTGTTGAGGGGAGGAAGGACATCGTGGCCATCTCTGCTGTCATGGCACCCACCACAGGGCTTCCAGCAAAGTCTGTCCATGAGGAAGAGCTGGAGAAGGGCGGTTCAGAGTGGAAGGACGGTGGGATTCGGCGACACAGGGAAGATCGCATCCCAGGACTGGTTACAGCAGGAGCTAACGCTGCGAGTGCCAGGTGTGCCCAGGAGGCCAGCCCTCCAACGTCTCCGCCCAGGGCCACGAGGGTGAGAGCACGTGGCCTCTGCAGCCCCCCACCCCAGCTGAACACCACAGAAAGGGTCAGGCTGGCTCCAGGCTCCTGACCTGTGTTTCAGAATCATTTCCCCCGCAGGACTGCATTCAACGCAACTCAAGTATCACACAAGAAATGTACTGAAAAGCTGAATACAGTTGAACGGGGCTCCCTGATGAGGAGGAGCACATGGAGACATTGCCCCACACTCAGACACCTCACTAAGCACCGCTTCCAAATAGCGGCTCTCTGGCCTCCTCTATATGACCTTCCCCCACATCTCTCCTTTGGGTTCTTGCTGTCTCTTTCCTCACCCTTCCTCACTCAGCCACTTGAGAGAAGGTGTCCTGTTGTCTCTCTGGGCTCCTCTTAATTGTCTACACCACTAATGACCATAAACAGCACGTGTGCACAGGTGCTTCGGTGCTGACCGAATAGGGGAATTTTCTTGTATCCCATCGTCCTGGGTTTGGGTCAGATAACTTCCCTAGGTCTCACTCTTCTCATCTGTAGAGTGGGGAGAATAATGCCTGCCTCCTGGGGTTGGAGGGGAGGGATGTTCAAGGAGACAACGTAACTACGCAGGGAGGAGCACGTCACCCATAGCAGGTGTTGGACCAATGTTCGCTCTTGCTTCTATATTATTCACCACTTTCTGACAGACAGCAAGACCCTCCCCTGATTGCCACCAGCTTGAGGACATGGGCTGCACACCTTTAATGGACAAAGGTGTGAGGGGCAGAACGCATCCTGATGGAAAGGACAAGGACCAATTTTGCAGGGCAAAGGGTCTGAGGGGTGTTCACAGGCAGCAACGAGACTGAGCCTAAGCCGGCATCACCCCATATGCTGGTTTCCCTTTTCTTGCTGTATCTTCCCTATTGCAACCCCCACCCACGCTGGCTCCTGCTCTGGAGGCAGTCCTGGGCGCCTCTGGCTCACAGGGATTTTTCCCTTCGGTTTACACAGACAGGCATGACTTCTGGAGACATACCCAGCTCCCTGGAAGAGGCTAGTAAGCTGAGGAAGCGGGTACCGGGCACAGCGTGTGCCAAGCCCTCACACACACTGATGCCACCCTATGGAAGTCGGTCCTGCTCTTCCTATTAGAGGCTGGGGTGCAGTGCAGAGACACTCTTTCCTTGCTCACAGGAGCTACAGCTTGTTGGTGGGGGTGCTGATAAACTAGACATGGTCCGGACATGTTGGAGCATGGCAAGTGCTCTGACCGTCTCCCTGGCTGAAAGAAGCATCAAGCCTGCATCGCAGCTTTCCAGAACGTACAATGCACCAATCCCTTGGGAGCACAAAGGCAGCAGGTTCCCAGAGTCACCCACCCACACGTGTTGGTACAGGGGAACCACTCGTGCATGTTCACACACTCACAGAGGTGTCACACACCGGGTTGTTATTCTGCAGTAACGAGTATTCTGCAAGTTTAGAGACTGACCGTGACCACTGAGAATAAAAGCTGGGGCAGCATCCCAGAGGCCCCAGGGACCACAGGCATCGGCCTGCAAGCTTCTGGATGCTGAGGACTGAGCTGGACACAGGCCAGGCTGGGGGCAAGGGGGCTGGCAGGCAGTGGATTTGGCACAGAGGCTCTTTGCCCCCTGTTACACAGGGTGTTTCAACGTTTGAACTATGCATTCAGCAACACTTCAGCATACTGGGGACTATGAGCCCTGGGCACACTCACTCGTGCACACTCCAGATCATATTCCCACACATGTTCCTTCCTGAGGCCTCCCACGAGGCCACGGCTCACCCCAGGCTGACACGCAATCCCATGCTGTCCATCACCCGGAAATAGTGCTTCACACACCAACACGTACTCACACACCCCTGCATGCACCAGCACACATGTGCACATTCGCATGCCTGCTCACGTGCATGGCCCCAGAGCATAGAGTCCAGACCGTTCCCCAGGCTGCTGCAGCATTCCAGCAGTTTGAATGCCCATGGACCTCCAGTGACTTTCCAAGCACAGAGATCCCAGGATGCAGGGCATGAGGCTGAGGGCTTGCAAAGAAGTGTGCCTTCCTCAGGGAAGAATACAGTCACATCTTCCAGACACAAGCATTCTCTAGAGGGTTGTAAGGTGCAAGAAAATGAACACACGCGCATGCTGGAGCCCGGCAGAGCTAGTTCAAATCCTCTCTTCCCTACTAGGCACTGAGCAGCCCGAGCCAACGTACCCTTTACCTGGAAATGCGAATAACTCACATGTCTAGGCCTGAGGTGAAACTCAAGCACAGTTTCTGACAGGTCCTGGAGGCCTGCCTCTCCCTTGTGCCCCCTCCACAAGCCCCCTGGCAAAGGAAGGACATCACTCAGCCACCCCACTGCTGGGGACCCACCCGGCTGTGACGCAGGGACTCCCCGCTCGGGATGATTTCAGCAGGGAGGCTGTAGCTCCAGCCACCAGGAATCCTGTGTCAGGAGCCCTGTCTGTGGGTGGGGCCCCATTTGGTCAGCTCTGCCTTTCCCTGCATGTCTGTGCATGGCCCCAGCCTGGGATTCCTTCCCAGATGCCTGGCACAGAAGACCCAGTGGGCGTGGCGGTGCCCAGCTCAGCTGACACCTCTTGGGTCACTGTGGTGCCTTCCATCTTACTGTGTGTGTGAGTGTGTGTGTGTGTGTGTGTGTGTGTGTGTGTGTCCACAAGAGGCAGGCGGGCTTGGAGATAGAAAAACCGTGATCCTAGTGGAAGTCAGTGAACAGGACCACTCCAAATGCCCAGGATAAGTGCTTCCTTTTCTCTGCGCTCTACATAACCCCTACCATCTGTTCTCTGGTAATAGAAACAATACCACCTAATGCATGCTTGAGATACCTGACTGCCCCACAAAACATTTGCTCTGGGTACTAGGGGCTTATTCTAGAAACGATGGACAGGATGGAACACCAAAACCTCATGCATTAGCTAATGTTCCCGTTTTCTCCAGTTACGCAGCGTTGCTACAGCAACATTTGGGTTTGAGCTCTTCAGCTCATCCTCAACACACCACAGAAAAGGATCCAAACAGTTGGAAGGAGAAGGTGCCCAAGAGGCTGTGAAGCAGTGGACGGAACAGCGAGAGTCTGGCCCTCCTTGCCCACCACCATTCCCAGGGCCCAGAGCGTGGCCTGAGAGCACGGCTTCTTGAGGAATGAGTGCTTGTCCCAGGATGACTGCCCCTCATAGTCTTTCTTCTCGGCCCCTGGGCACACGAGCTGAAGTCCCTCGCCAAGGCTCTCGGCTTGTTTCTCTCAGAGGGACACCAAGCGGAAGGGATTCCTGTCTCTGAATAGCCTGCACTCTTCTGACCTCCCTCAGTGCCTTGCCCATGCACAGCCGGACCTCCCAGCGAGTCCCGGCGCAGAGACGGTGCGTTTCCAAGCCTGTCCCCTGTCGTGTTGCAATGTGAATGCCAAGATCTAGGGATGTTGTCAGGCTTTGAGCAGACCTGTGGCTAAACCCCAGGTCTGGGCTGGGAAATGTGCTCTTCTCAGGACTAGCTTGCCTGCTTCCATTTCTCTCAGGCAAGGTCTTTTGACACTGGTAGCAAGTGTCACTACTCGAGTTCAGTCTTGCAACGAGCTACTCCATACTTCTGAGAGAGTGCTTTGCTCGAGTTCTCAGAGATCGACTCTAAGGGGCACCCAAGCACTCCTGAGCACGTGTGCGCTGTCAACCATCGTGCACATGTCTACGCATGGTGTCCCTCATAACGCTGACAGCTGACACGCATCATTCTCTTACGTCGCCCAGCAGGTGAAGAAACGGAGGCTCAACGATGAGAAGGGCCCAAAGTCACGCAACTGCTGAAGGTCAAAGCCTCGGTCGGAACACTCCTTGGGGCTATTTGAAGCCATGTTTCATCCCCGGTCAGATGTGCTTTCCTGAAGAGCATCCAAGTCCGTGGCGTGCGTCATCACACTTGTCCTGGAATCTCTAAGCAGAAGGGGAAGAAAGAATCAGGCCTCAAGCCCTGCGAGCTCAGATACAGGAGCCAGCCCAGGTGACTCCTCCCGCAGCTCATTCCAAGTCGGTGCTTCTCCCCTCTCCTGCTCTCTGCACCTTATGAGAATCGTTTCCCTGGGGACCCTGGAGTCTGGGTGACGTGCACACATGGAGAGAGGGAAGCACTGTCCACTGGAACCCCCCATTTTCTCTTCATGAAGTCTGATGGTTTCCTCACAAGCAGGCAGGACACAGAGCTGGAGCCCCCCTTGTTTGCTTCTGTTGGAATTGGGGAAAACCCAAACACACGGGCCCTGCTTTCCTACTGCTTCAGGCTGAATGTGGCTCTGGCTCAAGGTCAGACCTTTGCTGTGTTTCAGAGGTCTCCCAGAGAGCCAGTCAGCCTTCTGGTGTCGATTCCCTGCAAGCAATGCTCTCTGTGTACCCTGAGCGGCCCAGACCTTCCCCCACCCACAGGAACATCCTGAAACACTTGCTTCACACCCTCCACACCCAGCACCGTCCGGAATGCTTGCTTGGGACCATCCCAGATGCCAAGGTTCTAAGTCCAAAGTCAGGAGCGGCTTTGGAAACCTGAGGCAGCCAGGCCTCGTGCTGGGGAGGTGGGATCAGGGTCACAGGAAAGGTACCGTCATCCCCACGTGCTGCCAATCCGAGAAGGCAGTCACCAGTCCAGGGCTGAGTAAAGCCTGAAATTTGAGGAAGGCCAGGTGCATCCTATTGTGACTAGGGCCTAATTAAGGGAGCCAATCCAAGGCCACCTCATGGCCTGGGACAGGGATTCGTGATGTATAAAAGGTGTGCAGGCTCTGAGCATCCCAACCCCTTCAGCATCTCCAAGCTCCAGGCGCTGGTGAATTAGGGTAAGTCTGGCAAAGGAGTGGCTCTCCTGGAAGCCTGGCTCCACATGGTGCCCCACTCTGCTGGGAGCTGGGGCTGGACCTCTGGCTGGTTTGTCAGAGCGAAAGGCCTCGTTCGGGCATCTCTCTCCTCCGTATCACTTGGGACCAGCCTATCCCGGGCTACGAGTCAACAGCTGGAGGGTGTGGGGAGGTGGGCTGAGAAGAGAACCAAGGGTTGGCCAGGAGCCCCGTATCTGTGGCTCCAGCTGGGGTGTGTGCTGTGCGTGGCCAGCGGCAGAGCAGGACTGAGGAGGAGAGAGAGGCACCAGCTCAGGGCACACCTGCCCTTAAGGGCAAGATGAATGCAAGGATGGATGAGAGCTCCTCAAGGAGCAGGGGTGCAGAGGCCCCAAGGAGCTCAGAGCAGTGGGGACAAGGGCATGTGGCCCCGTGGCCCGGTCCTGCTCTGGGAGTCAGGGAGCACTCTTTCCACCTCCCCGTGCTGTGTGCCTGGGCCTCAATTGCCTCCATCTCTGCCTTTCACTTCCCTCAACTGTCCGTTTAAATGGAGGTAAAAGGTCTTCCTGTCCTGGATTCCCCTTTTCGATGAATTCTCTTCAAGAGTGCTTAAGATGCTCCTTTGAAATTGTTAGACATTTATTTCATAAGTCGAAATCTTTGTACCAGGACTCGTCACGAGCTGCTCCTCGTGTCTATGTGTGTGTGTGCACGTGTGCCTGTGGGTATGTCCGTATGCACAGACACATATATATCGACATACGTATGTATATATCTATGTACGTGTGTGTGTCTTTATGGAGTTTTATATGCTCATTGAATCCTTACAAAAACATGAAGCAAAGGACACAGAAGGGAAGCACCTGGCTCAAAGTCACACTGCGGATCCATTGTTTAGCCAGGACTTCGATCCCAGGAAATCTTATTCTGGATTCCACAGATGTTTCCGTGGCACTATATTCCTTGGTGTTCTCTTTCTCCCCGTCTTTCCTTCTTCCTCTCTCTCTCTCTCCCCCTCCCTTTTTCCATCTTTCTGTGGTTTCTGCTACAGGTCTCCCTTTGCTTCTCCTTGCGCCCTTTTCCCCCCTTCCTTTGATTTCCTTCCTTCCTTCCATGTGTATGTATTGCTCTCAAAACCAAATTGCTTACAACGTATATGTACAATGTAGACGGACACACAGACATGAATATAGGCACCTTCCATGGGTGAAGCCACCAGGGCCAAGTCAACAAGGGGAAGGTGTGAGTGAGGCAGGATGTTCTCTTGGGCCGATTCTCTCTAAGGCTTCTGTGTCTTTCCACTTCCAGTGCACATTCGGACCAGAATGTCTCAGCAGAAGCAGAAGCAGTGCTGCCCGCCCCAGCTGTGCTGCCCCCTGCCAAAACAGTGCTGCCCTGCACCCCAGCTGTGCTGCCCTCCAATGCAGCAGTGCTTCCCTGCACCCCAGCTGTGCTGCCCTCCAATGCAGCAGTGCTGCCCCGTGCCAAAGCTGTGCTGTCCCCCACCCCAGCCGTGCTGCCCCGTGCCAAAGCTGTGCTGTCCCCCACCCGAGCCGTGCTGCCCCGTGCCAAAGCTGTGCTGCCCACCACCCAAAGAGTGCTAACTGCGCCGCAGCACACCAAGCAGCCTTGCCAGCCTCCACCCAACTTCAAGGAGCCCTGTGCCCTCGAGTGCCAACAGGGGTGCCCATACCCTCGGCAGTGCCACAAGACAAAGCACAAGGAAGCCCGGGCATGTGACCAGAGGCCTAGCCCCCGGCAGCACAGACAGCAGGAAGCCCACTCCCCTCTCTCCGCCAGCCAGCGGCCAGCCCCCCTCACCCCAGCTTCAGGATGCAGCCACGCTTCGGGGAAAGGCAGCCCCAGGACGGCAGCTTCCTGGATCTCCAGGTCTTATTCATGAGCAGCTGCAGTTTCCATCTCAGATGAGCATCTGGTTCGACACCGACGAATCATCTTTGCTGACCTGTAGCCACTTGGCCCTGTCGGCTTCTTGGACACTTCGCTAGCGCGCCCGCACACTCTTTCCTATCACCCTTCATTTCTGCTCCTGGTTTCCAAACAATTAAACACAATTCCTCTGGCATTAAGGTCTCGGTTCGATGATTTCATCCGGCAGTTGTAAATTCCTGCAGCGTTTGTATCCTGCTCCCTAACCCAGGACCTCAGAAGAGCTGGGCGTGTGGGTGCAGGTAGAGGAGAAGGCATGGGAGAGGCACTTCCGAGTGGAGGCGCATTTGCCAGTGTCCTGCCAGGTGAGGAGGGGAGGTGGGGGCTTCTGCGGCTGCTGACACATCCCCACGTCCATGGAAAATGAGAACACCCCTTGCAAACAGGGGAGATGATGCCCGTCTAGAAAACGGAGCCGCAGAAAGAGTAAGGGAACCCCCAGCCAAGAGCTACAAAGTCGAGTCAAGGCAAAGAAACTGAAATGCAGAGGACACCCTCCAAGGGCTGGTGGGTCCAAATGAATGGAGGAGAGGCCTCACCAATTCTCCCACAGGAGAAAGCAAAGAGCACAGTGTCTTCAAGCCAACCACAGGGGTTCCTTGGAGAAATTCTATGCACCAATCATATTGACAGCACACACACAACCACTCTCAACATCTGATTCACCTCATCGCCCCCATTGTTTCTCCCGCTTGGGACTCTCCTGGGCTCTTTGGCCCTCACTGCCCTCTTCCTTTCGAGTTCCTGAATTCTGGGGGAAACAGCCAGCCCACACGGAATCCCAACTTCTTTCTGTTACTGCCACTACACTCAGCCCTTTCCAGCAAATCCTTCTCTCACCAAACAACCCACTCATTGGTCTCTGGGAATCACTTTTCGGACACCTGCCTCCAATTTCAGGCCTCTGGGCTTCAGGAGAGTCCCTGAAATCCAGAGGAAGAACCCAAAAAGAGCCAGAGAAGAGCACACCATCCGCTCAAAGTCTGCATTATCCCCCGGCATATATGCAAGTCGCTGGAGAATTCAGAGTTAGCTGAAGATGCGCAAGCTTCAGCATTGCTTCCTTGGTCGGCTGGTCTCTTCTTCCCCCATCGTGTCTTTTCTTGCCTTTCAGCTATGCTCCATCCATCCACCTCTTTGTCCATCACCAAACCATCCATGCCATCCAGTAGTCCAGCACTGCATCCTCCCTAAGTCACTCCCCCTCCGCCGTGCTTCGAATGGCATGGGTGCTGTGAAAACACAGTAAAACACTGCGCTGCAGGTCTCCTGGTTTGATTACCTGCGTTAGAAGCCCAAGCTAGCACCCCCAAGACACCAAAACACAGCTAGACCACATGGCACCTACTTAATGGGTGGCTCGGATGCTCCAGAACTTCATTCATGCCCTCAGAATTCAGAGGAGACAGAGAGAGTACCCCGGGGGCTGTTGAGGGGAGGAAGGACATCGTGGCCATCTCTGCTGTCATGGCACCCACCACAGGGCTTCCAGCAAAGTCTGTCCATGAGGAAGAGCTGGAGAAGGGCGGTTCAGAGTGGAAGGACGGTGGGATTCGGCGACACAGGGAAGATCGCATCCCAGGACTGGTTACAGCAGGAGCTAACGCTGCGAGTGCCAGGTGTGCCCAGGAGGCCAGCCCTCCAACGTCTCCGCCCAGGGCCACGAGGGTGAGAGCACGTGGCCTCTGCAGCCCCCCACCCCAGCTGAACACCACAGAAAGGGTCAGGCTGGCTCCAGGCTCCTGACCTGTGTTTCAGAATCATTTCCCCCGCAGGACTGCATTCAACGCAACTCAAGTATCACACAAGAAATGTACTGAAAAGCTGAATACAGTTGAACGGGGCTCCCTGATGAGGAGGAGCACATGGAGACATTGCCCCACACTCAGACACCTCACTAAGCACCGCTTCCAAATAGCGGCTCTCTGGCCTCCTCTATATGACCTTCCCCCACATCTCTCCTTTGGGTTCTTGCTGTCTCTTTCCTCACCCTTCCTCACTCAGCCACTTGAGAGAAGGTGTCCTGTTGTCTCTCTGGGCTCCTCTTAATTGTCTACACCACTAATGACCATAAACAGCACGTGTGCACAGGTGCTTCGGTGCTGACCGAATAGGGGAATTTTCTTGTATCCCATCGTCCTGGGTTTGGGTCAGATAACTTCCCTAGGTCTCACTCTTCTCATCTGTAGAGTGGGGAGAATAATGCCTGCCTCCTGGGGTTGGAGGGGAGGGATGTTCAAGGAGACAACGTAACTACGCAGGGAGGAGCACGTCACCCATAGCAGGTGTTGGACCAATGTTCGCTCTTGCTTCTATATTATTCACCACTTTCTGACAGACAGCAAGACCCTCCCCTGATTGCCACCAGCTTGAGGACATGGGCTGCACACCTTTAATGGACAAAGGTGTGAGGGGCAGAACGCATCCTGATGGAAAGGACAAGGACCAATTTTGCAGGGCAAAGGGTCTGAGGGGTGTTCACAGGCAGCAACGAGACTGAGCCTAAGCCGGCATCACCCCATATGCTGGTTTCCCTTTTCTTGCTGTATCTTCCCTATTGCAACCCCCACCCACGCTGGCTCCTGCTCTGGAGGCAGTCCTGGGCGCCTCTGGCTCACAGGGATTTTTCCCTTCGGTTTACACAGACAGGCATGACTTCTGGAGACATACCCAGCTCCCTGGAAGAGGCTAGTAAGCTGAGGAAGCGGGTACCGGGCACAGCGTGTGCCAAGCCCTCACACACACTGATGCCACCCTATGGAAGTCGGTCCTGCTCTTCCTATTAGAGGCTGGGGTGCAGTGCAGAGACACTCTTTACTTGCTCACAGGAGCTACAGCTTGTTGGTGGGGGTGCTGATAAACTAGACATGGTCCGGACATGTTGGAGCATTGCAAGTGCTCTGACCGTCTCCCTGGCTGAAAGAAGCATCAAGCCTGCATCGCAGCTTTCCAGAACGTACAATGCACCAATCCCTTGGGAGCACAAAGGCAGCAGGTTCCCAGAGTCACCCACCCACACGTGTTGGTACAGGGGAACCACTCGTGCATGTTCACACACTCACAGAGGTGTCACACACCGGGTTGTTATTCTGCAGTAACGAGTATTCTGCAAGTTTAGAGACTGACCGTGACCACTGAGAATAAAAGCTGGGGCAGCATCCCAGAGGCCCCAGGGACCACAGGCATCGGCCTGCAAGCTTCTGGATGCTGAGGACTGAGCTGGACACAGGCCAGGCTGGGGGCAAGGGGGCTGGCAGGCAGTGGATTTGGCACAGAGGCTCTTTGCCCCCTGTTACACAGGGTGTTTCAACGTTTGAACTATGCATTCAACAACACTTCAGCATACTGGGGACTATGAGCCCTGGGCACACTCACTCGTGCACACTCCAGATCATATTCCCACACATGTTCCTTCCTGAGGCCTCCCACGAGGCCACGGCTCACCCCAGGCTGACACGCAATCCCATGCTGTCCATCACCCGGAAATAGTGCTTCACACACCAACACGTACTCACACACCCCTGCATGCACCAGCACACATGTGCACATTCGCATGCCTGCTCACGTGCATGGCCCCAGAGCATAGAGTCCAGACCGTTCCCCAGGCTGCTGCAGCATTCCAGCAGTTTGAATGCCCATGGACCTCCAGTGACTTTCCAAGCACAGAGATCCCAGGATGCAGGGCATGAGGCTGAGGGCTTGCAAAGAAGTGTGCCTTCCTCAGGGAAGAATACAGTCACATCTTCCAGACACAAGCATTCTCTAGAGGGTTGTAAGGTGCAAGAAAATGAACACACGCGCATGCTGGAGCCCGGCAGAGCTAGTTCAAATCCTCTCTTCCCTACTAGGCACTGAGCAGCCCGAGCCAACGTACCCTTTACCTGGAAATGCGAATAACTCACATGTCTAGGCCTGAGGTGAAACTCAAGCACAGTTTCTGACAGGTCCTGGAGGCCTGCCTCTCCCTTGTGCCCCCTCCACAAGCCCCCTGGCAAAGGAAGGACATCACTCAGCCACCCCACTGCTGGGGACCCACCCGGCTGTGACGCAGGGACTCCCCGCTCGGGATGATTTCAGCAGGGAGGCTGTAGCTCCAGCCACCAGGAATCCTGTGTCAGGAGCCCTGTCTGTGGGTGGGGCCCCATTTGGTCAGCTCTGCCTTTCCCTGCATGTCTGTGCATGGCCCCAGCCTGGGATTCCTTCCCAGATGCCTGGCACAGAAGACCCAGTGGGCGTGGCGGTGCCCAGCTCAGCTGACACCTCTTGGGTCACTGTGGTGCCTTCCATCTTACTGTGTGTGTGAGTGTGTGTGTGTGTGTGTGTGTGTGTGTGTGTGTCCACAAGAGGCAGGCGGGCTTGGAGATAGAAAAACCGTGATCCTAGTGGAAGTCAGTGAACAGGACCACTCCAAATGCCCAGGATAAGTGCTTCCTTTTCTCTGCGCTCTACATAACCCCTACCATCTGTTCTCTGGTAATAGAAACAATACCACCTAATGCATGCTTGAGATACCTGACTGCCCCACAAAACATTTGCTCTGGGTACTAGGGGCTTATTCTAGAAACGATGGACAGGATGGAACACCAAAACCTCATGCATTAGCTAATGTTCCCGTTTTCTCCAGTTACGCAGCGTTGCTACAGCAACATTTGGGTTTGAGCTCTTCAGCTCATCCTCAACACACCACAGAAAAGGATCCAAACAGTTGGAAGGAGAAGGTGCCCAAGAGGCTGTGAAGCAGTGGACGGAACAGCGAGAGTCTGGCCCTCCTTGCCCACCACCATTCCCAGGGCCCAGAGCGTGGCCTGAGAGCACGGCTTCTTGAGGAATGAGTGCTTGTCCCAGGATGACTGCCCCTCATAGTCTTTCTTCTCGGCCCCTGGGCACACGAGCTGAAGTCCCTCGCCAAGGCTCTCGGCTTGTTTCTCTCAGAGGGACACCAAGCGGAAGGGATTCCTGTCTCTGAATAGCCTGCACTCTTCTGACCTCCCTCAGTGCCTTGCCCATGCACAGCCGGACCTCCCAGCGAGTCCCGGCGCAGAGACGGTGCGTTTCCAAGCCTGTCCCCTGTCGTGTTGCAATGTGAATGCCAAGATCTAGGGATGTTGTCAGGCTTTGAGCAGACCTGTGGCTAAACCCCAGGTCTGGGCTGGGAAATGTGCTCTTCTCAGGACTAGCTTGCCTGCTTCCATTTCTCTCAGGCAAGGTCTTTTGACACTGGTAGCAAGTGTCACTACTCGAGTTCAGTCTTGCAACGAGCTACTCCATACTTCTGAGAGAGTGCTTTGCTCGAGTTCTCAGAGATCGACTCTAAGGGGCACCCAAGCACTCCTGAGCACGTGTGCGCTGTCAACCATCGTGCACATGTCTACGCATGGTGTCCCTCATAACGCTGACAGCTGACACGCATCATTCTCTTACGTCGCCCAGCAGGTGAAGAAACGGAGGCTCAACGATGAGAAGGGCCCAAAGTCACGCAACTGCTGAAGGTCAAAGCCTCGGTCGGAACACTCCTTGGGGCTATTTGAAGCCATGTTTCATCCCCGGTCAGATGTGCTTTCCTGAAGAGCATCCAAGTCCGTGGCGTGCGTCATCACACTTGTCCTGGAATCTCTAAGCAGAAGGGGAAGAAAGAATCAGGCCTCAAGCCCTGCGAGCTCAGATACAGGAGCCAGCCCAGGTGACTCCTCCCGCAGCTCATTCCAAGTCGGTGCTTCTCCCCTCTCCTGCTCTCTGCACCTTATGAGAATCGTTTCCCTGGGGACCCTGGAGTCTGGGTGACGTGCACACATGGAGAGAGGGAAGCACTGTCCACTGGAACCCCCCATTTTCTCTTCATGAAGTCTGATGGTTTCCTCACAAGCAGGCAGGACACAGAGCTGGAGCCCCCCTTGTTTGCTTCTGTTGGAATTGGGGAAAACCCAAACACACGGGCCCTGCTTTCCTACTGCTTCAGGCTGAATGTGGCTCTGGCTCAAGGTCAGACCTTTGCTGTGTTTCAGAGGTCTCCCAGAGAGCCAGTCAGCCTTCTGGTGTCGATTCCCTGCAAGCAATGCTCTCTGTGTACCCTGAGCGGCCCAGACCTTCCCCCACCCACAGGAACATCCTGAAACACTTGCTTCACACCCTCCACACCCAGCACCGTCCGGAATGCTTGCTTGGGACCATCCCAGATGCCAAGGTTCTAAGTCCAAAGTCAGGAGCGGCTTTGGAAACCTGAGGCAGCCAGGCCTCGTGCTGGGGAGGTGGGATCAGGGTCACAGGAAAGGTACCGTCATCCCCACGTGCTGCCAATCCGAGAAGGCAGTCACCAGTCCAGGGCTGAGTAAAGCCTGAAATTTGAGGAAGGCCAGGTGCATCCTATTGTGACTAGGGCCTAATTAAGGGAGCCAATCCAAGGCCACCTCATGGCCTGGGACAGGGATTCGTGATGTATAAAAGGTGTGCAGGCTCTGAGCATCCCAACCCCTTCAGCATCTCCAAGCTCCAGGCGCTGGTGAATTAGGGTAAGTCTGGCAAAGGAGTGGCTCTCCTGGAAGCCTGGCTCCACATGGTCCCCCACTCTTCTGGGAGCTGGGGCTGGACCTCTGGCTGGTTTGTCAGAGCGAAAGGCCTCGTTCGGGCATCTCTCTCCTCCGTATCACTTGGGACCAGCCTATCCCGGGCTACGAGTCAACAGCTGGAGGGTGTGGGGAGGTGGGCTGAGAAGAGAACCAAGGGTTGGCCAGGAGCCCCGTATCTGTGGCTCCAGCTGGGGTGTGTGCTGTGCGTGGCCAGCGGCAGAGCAGGACTGAGGAGGAGAGAGAGGCACCAGCTCAGGGCACACCTGCCCTTAAGGGCAAGATGAATGCAAGGATGGATGAGAGCTCCTCAAGGAGCAGGGGTGCAGAGGCCCCAAGGAGCTCAGAGCAGTGGGGACAAGGGCATGTGGCCCCGTGGCCCGGTCCTGCTCTGGGAGTCAGGGAGCACTCTTTCCACCTCCCCGTGCTGTGTGCCTGGGCCTCAATTGCCTCCATCTCTGCCTTTCACTTCCCTCAACTGTCCGTTTAAATGGAGGTAAAAGGTCTTCCTGTCCTGGATTCCCCTTTTCGATGAATTCTCTTCAAGAGTGCTTAAGATGCTCCTTTGAAATTGTTAGACATTTATTTCATAAGTCGAAATCTTTGTACCAGGACTCGTCACGAGCTGCTCCTCGTGTCTGTGTGTGTGTGTGCACGTGTGCCTGTGGGTATGTCCGTATGCACAGACACATATATATCGACATACGTATGTATATATCTATGTACGTGTGTGTGTCTTTATGGAGTTTTATATGCTCATTGAATCCTTACAAAAACATGAAGCAAAGGACACAGAAGGGAAGCACCTGGCTCAAAGTCACACTGCGGATCCATTGTTTAGCCAGGACTTCGATCCCAGGAAATCCTATTCTGGATTCCACAGATGTTTCCGTGGCACTATATTCCTTGGTGTTCTCTTTCTCCCCGTCTTTCCTTCTTCCTCTCTCTCTCTCTCCCCCTCCCTTTTTCCATCTTTCTATGGTTTCTGCTACAGGTCTCCCTTTGCTTCTCCTTGCGCCCTTTTCCCCCCTTCCTTTGATTTCCTTCCTTCCTTCCATGTGTATGTATTGCTCTCAAAACCAAATTGCTTACAACGTATATGTACAATGTAGACGGACACACAGACATGAATATAGGCACCTTCCATGGGTGAAGCCACCAGGGCCAAGTCAACAAGGGGAAGGTGTGAGTGAGGCAGGATGTTCTCTTGGGCCGATTCTCTCTAAGGCTTCTGTGTCTTTCCACTTCCAGTGCACATTCGGACCAGAATGTCTCAGCAGAAGCAGAAGCAGTGCTGCCCGCCCCAGCTGTGCTGCCCCCTGCCAAAACAGTGCTGCCCTGCACCCCAGCTGTGCTGCCCTCCAATGCAGCAGTGCTGCCCTGCACCCCAGCTGTGCTGCCCTCCAATGCAGCAGTGCTGCCCCGTGCCAAAGCTGTGCTGTCCCCCACCCCAGCCGTGCTGCCCCGTGCCAAAGCTGTGCTGTCCCCCACCCGAGCCGTGCTGCCCCGTGCCAAAGCTGTGCTGCCCACCACCCAAAGAGTGCTAACTGCGCCGCAGCACACCAAGCAGCCTTGCCAGCCTCCACCCAACTTCAAGGAGCCCTGTGCCCTCGAGTGCCAACAGGGGTGCCCATACCCTCGGCAGTGCCACAAGACAAAGCACAAGGAAGCCCGGGCATGTGACCAGAGGCCTAGCCCCCGGCAGCACAGACAGCAGGAAGCCCACTCCCCTCTCTCCGCCAGCCAGCGGCCAGCCCCCCTCACCCCAGCTTCAGGATGCAGCCACGCTTCGGGGAAAGGCAGCCCCAGGACGGCAGCTTCCTGGATCTCCAGGTCTTATTCATGAGCAGCTGCAGTTTCCATCTCAGATGAGCATCTGGTTTGAAACCGACGAATCATCTTTGCTGACCTGTAGCCACTTGGCCCTGTCGGCTTCTTGGACACTTCGCTAGCGCACCCGCACACTCTTTCCTATCACCCTTCATTTCTGCTCCTGGTTTCCAAACAATTAAACACAATTCCTCTGGCATTAAGGTCTCGGTTCGATGATTTCATCCGGCAGTTGTAAATTCCTGCAGCGTTTGTATCCTGCTCCCTAACCCAGGACCTCAGAAGAGCTGGGCGTGTGGGTGCAGGTAGAGGAGAAGGCATGGGAGAGGCACTTCCGAGTGGAGGCGCATTTGCCAGTGTCCTGCCAGGTGAGGAGGGGAGGTGGGGGCTTCTGCGGCTGCTGACACATCCCCACGTCCATGGAAAATGAGAACACCCCTTGCAAACAGGGGAGATGATGCCCGTCTAGAAAACGGAGCCGCAGAAAGAGTAAGGGAACCCCCAGCCAAGAGCTACAAAGTCGAGTCAAGGCAAAGAAACTGAAATGCAGAGGACACCCTCCAAGGGCTGGTGGGTCCAAATGAATGGAGGAGAGGCCTCACCAATTCTCCCACAGGAGAAAGCAAAGAGCACAGTGTCTTCAAGCCAACCACAGGGGTTCCTTGGAGAAATTCTATGCACCAATCATATTGACAGCACACACACAACCACTCTCAACATCTGATTCACCTCATCGCCCCCATTGTTTCTCCCACTTGGGACTCTCCTGGGCTCTTTGGCCCTCACTGCCCTCTTCCTTTCGAGTTCCTGAATTCTGGGGGAAACAGCCAGCCCACACGGAATCCCAACTTCTTTCTGTTACTGCCACTACACTCAGCCCTTTCCAGCAAATCCTTCTCTCACCAAACAACCCACTCATTGGTCTCTGGGAATCACTTTTTGGACACCTGCCTCCAATTTCAGGCCTCTGGGCTTCAGGAGAGTCCCTGAAATCCAGAGGAAGAACCCAAAAAGAGCCAGAGAAGAGCACACCATCCGCTCAAAGTCTGCATTATCCCCCGGCATATATGCAAGTCGCTGGAGAATTCAGAGTTAGCTGAAGATGCGCAAGCTTCAGCATTGCTTCCTTGGTCGGCTGGTCTCTTCTTCCCCCATCGTGTCTTTCCTTGCCTTTCAGCTATGCTCCATCCATCCACCTCTTTGTCCATCACCAAACCATCCGTGCCATCCAGTAGTCCAGCACTGCATCCTCGCTAAGTCACTCCCCCTCCGCCGTGCTTCGAATGGCATGGGTGCTGTGAAAACACAGTAAAACACTGCGCTGCGGGTCTCCTGGTTTGATTACCTGCGTTAGAAGCCCAAGCTAGCACCCCCAAGACACCAAAACACAGCTAGACCACATGGCACCTACTTAATGGGTGGCTCGGATGCTCCGGAACTTCATTCACGCCCTCAGAATTCAGAGGAGACAGAGAGAGTACCCCGGGGGCTGTTGAGGGGAGGAAGGACATCTCTGCTGTCATGGCACCCACCACAGGGCTTCCAGCAAAGTCTGTCCATGAGGAAGAGCTGGAGAAGGGCGGTTCAGAGTGGAAGGACGGTGGGATTCGGCGACACAGGGAAGATCGCATCCCAGGACTGGTTACAGCAGGAGCTAACGCTGCGAGTGCCAGGTGTGCCCAGGAGGCCAGCCCTCCCACGTCTCCGCCCAGGGCCACGAGGGTGAGAGCACGTGGCCTCTGCAGCCCCCCACCCCAGCTGAACACCACAGAAAGGGTCAGGCTGGCTCCAGGCTCCTGACCTGTGTTTCAGAATCATTTCCCCCGCAGGACTGCATTCAACGCAACTCAAGTATCACACAAGAAATGTACTGAAAAGCTGAATACAGTTGAACGGGGCTCCCTGATGAGGAGGAGCACATGGAGACATTGCCCCACACTCAGACACCTCACTAAGCACCGCTTCCAAATAGCGGCTCTCTGGCCTCCTCTATATGACCTTCCCCCACATCTCTCCTTTGGGTTCTTGCTGTCTCTTTCCTCACCCTTCCTCACTCAGCCACTTGAGAGAAGGTGTCCTGTTGTCTCTCTGGGCTCCTCTTAATTGTCTACACCACTAATGACCATAAACAGCACGTGTGCACAGGTGCTTCGGTGCTGACCGAATAGGGGAATTTTCTTGTATCCCATCGTCCTGGGTTTGGGTCAGATAACTTCCCTAGGTCTCACTCTTCTCATCTGTAGAGTGGGGAGAATAATGCCTGCCTCCTGGGGTTGGAGGGGAGGGATGTTCAAGGAGACAACGTAACTACGCAGGGAGGAGCACATCACCCATAGCAGGTGTTGGACCAATGTTCGCTCTTGCTTCTATATTATTCACCACTTTCTGACAGACAGCAAGACCCTCCCCTGATTGCCACCAGCTTGAGGACATGGGCTGCACACCTTTAATGGACAAAGGTGTGAGGGGCAGAACGCATCCTGATGGAAAGGACAAGGACCAATTTTGCAGGGCAAAGGGTCTGAGGGGTGTTCACAGGCAGCAACGAGACTGAGCCTAAGCCGGCATCACCCCATATGCTGGTTTCCCTTTTCTTGCTGTATCTTCCCTATTGCAACCCCCACCCACGCTGGCTCCTGCTCTGGAGGCAGTCCTGGGCGCCTCTGGCTCACAGGGATTTTTCCCTTCGGTTTACACAGACAGGCATGACTTCTGGAGACATACCCAGCTCCCTGGAAGAGGCTAGTAAGCTGAGGAAGCGGGTACCGGGCACAGCGTGTGCCAAGCCCTCACACACACTGATGCCACCCTATGGAAGTCGGCCCTGCTCTTCCTATTAGAGGCTGGGGTGCAGTGCAGAGACACTCTTTCCTTGCTCACAGGAGCTACAGCTTGTTGGTGGGGGTGCTGATAAACTAGACATGGTCCGGACATGTTGGAGCATGGCAAGTGCTCTGACCGTCTCCCTGGCTGAAAGAAGCATCAAGCCTGCATCGCAGCTTTCCAGAACGTACAATGCACCAATCCCTTGGGAGCACAAAGGCAGCAGGTTCCCAGAGTCACCCACCCACACGTGTTGGTACAGGGGAACCACTCGTGCATGTTCACACACTCACAGAGGTGTCACACACCGGGTTGTTATTCTGCAGTAACGAGTATTCTGCAAGTTTAGAGACTGACCGTGACCACTGAGAATAAAAGCTGGGGCAGCATCCCAGAGGCCCCAGGGACCACAGGCATCGGCCTGCAAGCTTCTGGATGCTGAGGACTGAGCTGGACACAGGCCAGGCTGGGGGCAAGGGGGCTGGCAGGCAGTGGATTTGGCACAGAGGCTCTTTGCCCCCTGTTACACAGGGTGTTTCAACGTTTGAACTATGCATTCAGCAACACTTCAGCATACTGGGGACTATGAGCCCTGGGCACACTCACTCGTGCACACTCCAGATCATATTCCCACACATGTTCCTTCCTGAGGCCTCCCACGAGGCCACGGCTCACCCCAGGCTGACACGCAATCCCATGCTGTCCATCACCCGGAAATAGTGCTTCACACACCAACACGTACTCACACACCCCTGCATGCACCAGCACACATGTGCACATTCGCATGCCTGCTCACGTGCATGGCCCCAGAGCATAGAGTCCAGACCGTTCCCCAGGCTGCTGCAGCATTCCAGCAGGTTGTCTGCCCATGGACCTCGAGTGACTTTCCAAGCACAGAGATCCCAGGATGCAGGGCATGAGGCTGAGGGCTTGCAAAGAAGTGTGCCTTCCTCAGGGAAGAATACAGTCACATCTTCCAGACACAAGCATTCTCTAGAGGGTTGTAAGGTGCAAGAAAATGAACACACGCGCATGCTGGAGCCCGGCAGAGCTAGTTCAAATCCTCTCTTCCCTACTAGGCACTGAGCAGCCCGAGCCAACGTACCCTTTACCTGGAAATGCGAATAACTCACATGTCTAGGCCTGAAGTGAAACTCAAGCACAGTTTCTGACAGGTCCTGGAGGCCTGCCTCTCCCTTGTGCCCCCTCCACAAGCCCCCTGGCAAAGGAAGGACATCACTCAGCCACCCCACTGCTGGGCACCCACCCGGCTGTGACGCAGGGACTCCCCGCTCGGGATGATTTCAGCAGGGAGGCTGTAGCTCCAGCCACCAGGAATCCTGTGTCAGGAGCCGTCTGTGGGTGGGGCCCCATTTGGTCAGCTCTGCCTTTCCCTGCATGTCTGTGCATGGCCCCAGCCTGGGATTCCTTCCCAGATGCCTGGCACAGAAGACCCAGTGGGCGTGGCGGTGCCCAGCTCAGCTGACACCTCTTGGGTCACTGTGGTGCCTTCCATCTTACTGTGTGTGTGAGTGTGTGTGTGTGTGTGTGTGTGTGTGTCCACAAGAGGCAGGCGGGCTTGGAGATAGAAAAACCGTGATCCTAGTGGAAGTCAGTGAACAGGACCACTCCAAATGCCCAGGATAAGTGCTTCCTTTTCTCTGCGCTCTACATAACCCCTACCATCTGTTCTCTGGTAATAGAAACAATACCACCTAATGCATGCTTGAGATACCTGACTGCCCCACAAAACATTTGCTCTGGGTACTAGGGGCTTATTCTAGAAACGATGGACAGGATGGAACACCAAAACCTCATGCATTAGCTGATGTTCCCGTTTTCTCCAGTTACGCAGCGTTGCTACAGCAACATTTGGGTTTGAGCTCTTCAGCTCATCCTCAACACACCACAGAAAAGGATCCAAACAGTTGGAAGGAGAAGGTGCCCAAGAGGCTGTGAAGCAGTGGACGGAACAGCGAGAGTCTGGCCCTCCTTGCCCACCACCGTACCCAGGGCCCAGAGCGTGGCCTGAGAGCACGGCTTCTTGAGGAATGAGTGCTTGTCCCAGGATGACTGCCCCTCATAGTCTTTCTTCTCGGCCCCTGGGCACACGAGCTGAAGTCCCTCGCCAAGGCTCTCGGCTTGTTTCTCTCAGAGGGACACCAAGCGGAAGGGATTCCTGTCTCTGAATAGCCTGCACTCTTCTGACCTCCCTCAGTGCCTTGCCCATGCACAGCCGGACCTCCCAGCGAGTCCCGGCGCAGAGACGGTGCGTTTCCAAGCCTGTCCCCTGTCGTGTTGCAATGTGAATGCCAAGATCTAGGGATGTTGTCAGGCTTTGAGCAGACCTGTGGCTAAACCCCAGGTCTGGGCTGGGAAATGTGCTCTTCTCAGGACTAGCTTGCCTGCTTCCATTTCTCTCAGGCAAGGTCTTTTGACACTGGTAGCAAGTGTCACTACTCGAGTTCAGTCTTGCAACGAGCTACTCCATACTTCTGAGAGAGTGCTTTGCTCGAGTTCTCAGAGATCGACTCTAAGGGGCACCCAAGCACTCCTGAGCACGTGTGCGCTGTCAACCATCGTGCACATGTCTACGCATGGTGTCCCTCATAACGCTGACAGCTGACACGCATCATTCTCTTACGTCGCCCAGCAGGTGAAGAAACGGAGGCTCAACGATGAGAAGGGCCCAAAGTCACGCAACTGCTGAAGGTCAAAGCCTCGGTCGGAACACTCCTTGGGGCTATTTGAAGCCATGTTTCATCCCCGGTCAGATGTGCTTTCCTGAAGAGCATCCAAGTCCGTGGCGTGCGTCATCACACTTGTCCTGGAATCTCTAAGCAGAAGGGGAAGAAAGAATCAGGCCTCAAGCCCTGCGAGCTCAGATACAGGAGCCAGCCCAGGTGACTCCTCCCGCAGCTCATTCCAAGTCGGTGCTTCTCCCCTCTCCTGCTCTCTGCACCTTATGAGAATCGTTTCCCTGGGGACCCTGGAGTCTGGGTGACGTGCACACATGGAGAGAGGGAAGCACTGTCCACTGGAACCCCCCATTTTCTCTTCATGAAGTCTGATGGTTTCCTCACAAGCAGGCAGGACACAGAGCTGGAGCCCCCCTTGTTTGCTTCTGTTGGAATTGGGGAAAACCCAAACACACGGGCCCTGCTTTCCTACTGCTTCAGGCTGAATGTGGCTCTGGCTCAAGGTCAGACCTTTGCTGTGTTTCAGAGGTCTCCCAGAGAGCCAGTCAGCCTTCTGGTGTCGATTCCCTGCAAGCAATGCTCTCTGTGTACCCTGAGCGGCCCAGACCTTCCCCCACCCACAGGAACATCCTGAAACACTTGCTTCACACCCTCCACACCCAGCACCGTCCGGAATGCTTGCTTGGGACCATCCCAGATGCCAAGGTTCTAAGTCCAAAGTCAGGAGCGGCTTTGGAAACCTGAGGCAGCCAGGCCTCGTGCTGGGGAGGTGGGATCAGGGTCACAGGAAAGGTACCGTCATCCCCACGTGCTGCCAATCCGAGAAGGCAGTCACCAGTCCAGGGCTGAGTAAAGCCTGAAATTTGAGGAAGGCCAGGTGCATCCTATTGTGACTAGGGCCTAATTAAGGGAGCCAATCCAAGGCCACCTCATGGCCTGGAACAGGGATTCGTGATGTATAAAAGGTGTGCAGGCTCTGAGCATCCCAACCCCTTCAGCATCTCCAAGCTCCAGGCGCTGGTGAATTAGGGTAAGTCTGGCAAAGGAGTGGCTCTCCTGGAAGCCTGGCTCCACATGGTGCCCCACTCTGCTGGGAGCTGGGGCTGGACCTCTGGCTGGTTTGTCAGAGCGAAAGGCCTCGTTCGGGCATCTCTCTCCTCCGTATCACTTGGGACCAGCCTATCCCGGGCTACGAGTCAACAGCTGGAGGGTGTGGGGAGGTGGGCTGAGAAGAGAACCAAGGGTTGGCCAGGAGCCCCGTATCTGTGGCTCCAGCTGGGGTGTGTGCTGTGCGTGGCCAGCGGCAGAGCAGAACTGAGGAGGAGAGAGAGGCACCAGCTCAGGGCACACCTGCCCTTAAGGGCAAGATGAATGCAAGGATGGATGAGAGCTCCTCAAGGAGCAGGGGTGCAGAGGCCCCAAGGAGCTCAGAGCAGTGGGGACAAGGGCATGTGGCCCCGTGGCCCGGTCCTGCTCTGGGAGTCAGGGAGCACTCTTTCCACCTCCCCGTGCTGTGTGCCTGGGCCTCAATTGCCTCCATCTCTGCCTTTCACTTCCCTCAACTGTCCGTTTAAATGGAGGTAAAAGGTCTTCCTGTCCTGGATTCCCCTTTTCGATGAATTCTCTTCAAGAGTGCTTAAGATGCTCCTTTGAAATTGTTAGACATTTATTTCATAAGTCGAAATCTTTGTACCAGGACTCGTCACGAGCTGCTCCTCGTGTCTGTGTGTGTGTGTGCACGTGTGCCTGTGGGTATGTCCGTATGCACAGACACATATATATCGACATACGTATGTATATATCTATGTACGTGTGTGTGTCTTTATGGAGTTTTATATGCTCATTGAATCCTTACAAAAACATGAAGCAAAGGACACAGAAGGGAAGCACCTGGCTCAAAGTCACACTGCGGATCCATTGTTTAGCCAGGACTTCGATCCCAGGAAATCCTATTCTGGATTCCACAGATGTTTCCGTGGCACTATATTCCTTGGTGTTCTCTTTCTCCCCGTCTTTCCTTCTTCCTCTCTCTCTCTCTCCCCCTCCCTTTTTCCATCTTTCTATGGTTTCTGCTACAGGTCTCCCTTTGCTTCTCCTTGCGCCCTTTTCCCCCCTTCCTTTGATTTCCTTCCTTCCTTCCATGTGTATGTATTGCTCTCAAAACCAAATTGCTTACAACGTATATGTACAATGTAGACGGACACACAGACATGAATATAGGCACCTTCCATGGGTGAAGCCACCAGGGCCAAGTCAACAAGGGGAAGGTGTGAGTGAGGCAGGATGTTCTCTTGGGCCGATTCTCTCTAAGGCTTCTGTGTCTTTCCACTTCCAGTGCACATTCGGACCAGAATGTCTCAGCAGAAGCAGAAGCAGTGCTGCCCGCCCCAGCTGTGCTGCCCCCTGCCAAAACAGTGCTGCCCTGCACCCCAGCTGTGCTGCCCTCCAATGCAGCAGTGCTGCCCTGCACCCCAGCTGTGCTGCCCTCCAATGCAGCAGTGCTGCCCCGTGCCAAAGCTGTGCTGTCCCCCACCCCAGCCGTGCTGCCCCGTGCCAAAGCTGTGCTGTCCCCCACCCGAGCCGTGCTGCCCCGTGCCAAAGCTGTGCTGCCCACCACCCAAAGAGTGCTAACTGCGCCGCAGCACACCAAGCAGCCTTGCCAGCCTCCACCCAACTTCAAGGAGCCCTGTGCCCTCGAGTGCCAACAGGGGTGCCCATACCCTCGGCAGTGCCACAAGACAAAGCACAAGGAAGCCCGGGCATGTGACCAGAGGCCTAGCCCCCGGCAGCACAGACAGCAGGAAGCCCACTCCCCTCTCTCCGCCAGCCAGCGGCCAGCCCCCCTCACCCCAGCTTCAGGATGCAGCCACGCTTCGGGGAAAGGCAGCCCCAGGACGGCAGCTTCCTGGATCTCCAGGTCTTATTCATGAGCAGCTGCAGTTTCCATCTCAGATGAGCATCTGGTTTGAAACCGACGAATCATCTTTGCTGACCTGTAGCCACTTGGCCCTGTCGGCTTCTTGGACACTTCGCTAGCGCACCCGCACACTCTTTCCTATCACCCTTCATTTCTGCTCCTGGTTTCCAAACAATTAAACACAATTCCTCTGGCATTAAGGTCTCGGTTCGATGATTTCATCCGGCAGTTGTAAATTCCTGCAGCGTTTGTATCCTGCTCCCTAACCCAGGACCTCAGAAGAGCTGGGCGTGTGAGTGCAGGTAGAGGAGAAGGCATGGGAGAGGCACTTCCGAGTGGAGGCGCATTTGCCAGTGTCCTGCCAGGTGAGGAGGGGAGGTGGGGGCTTCTGCGGCTGCTGACACATCCCCACGTCCATGGAAAATGAGAACACCCCTTGCAAACAGGGGAGATGATGCCCGTCTAGAAAACGGAGCCGCAGAAAGAGTAAGGGAACCCCCAGCCAAGAGCTACAAAGTCGAGTCAAGGCAAAGAAACTGAAATGCAGAGGACACCCTCCAAGGGCTGGTGGGTCCAAATGAATGGAGGAGAGGCCTCACCAATTCTCCCACAGGAGAAAGCAAAGAGCACAGTGTCTTCAAGCCAACCACAGGGGTTCCTTGGAGAAATTCTATGCACCAATCATATTGACAGCACACACACAACCACTCTCAACATCTGATTCACCTCATCGCCCCCATTGTTTCTCCCACTTGGGACTCTCCTGGGCTCTTTGGCCCTCACTGCCCTCTTCCTTTCGAGTTCCTGAATTCTGGGGGAAACAGCCAGCCCACACGGAATCCCAACTTCTTTCTGTTACTGCCACTACACTCAGCCCTTTCCAGCAAATCCTTCTCTCACCAAACAACCCACTCATTGGTCTCTGGGAATCACTTTTTGGACACCTGCCTCCAATTTCAGGCCTCTGGGCTTCAGGAGAGTCCCTGAAATCCAGAGGAAGAACCCAAAAAGAGCCAGAGAAGAGCACACCATCCGCTCAAAGTCTGCATTATCCCCCGGCATATATGCAAGTCGCTGGAGAATTCAGAGTTAGATGAAGATGCGCAAGCTTCAGCATTGCTTCCTTGGTCAGCTGGTCTCTTCTTCCCCCATTGTGTCTTTCCTTGCCTTTCAGCTATGCTCCATCCATCCACCTCTTTGTCCATCACCAAACCATCCGTGCCATCCAGTAGTCCAGCACTGCATCCTCGCTAAGTCACTCCCCCTCCGCCGTGCTTCGAATGGCATGGGTGCTGTGAAAACACAGTAAAACACTGCGCTGCGGGTCTCCTGGTTTGATTACCTGCGTTAGAAGCCCAAGCTAGCACCCCCAAGACACCAAAACACAGCTAGACCACATGGCACCTACTTAATGGGTGGCTCGGATGCTCCGGAACTTCATTCACGCCCTCAGAATTCAGAGGAGACAGAGAGAGTACCCCGGGGGCTGTTGAGGGGAGGAAGGACATCTCTGCTGTCATGGCACCCACCACAGGGCTTCCAGCAAAGTCTGTCCATGAGGAAGAGCTGGAGAAGGGCGGTTCAGAGTGGAAGGACGGTGGGATTCGGCGACACAGGGAAGATCGCATCCCAGGACTGGTTACAGCAGGAGCTAACGCTGCGAGTGCCAGGTGTGCCCAGGAGGCCAGCCCTCCCACGTCTCCGCCCAGGGCCACGAGGGTGAGAGCACGTGGCCTCTGCAGCCCCCCACCCCAGCTGAACACCACAGAAAGGGTCAGGCTGGCTCCAGGCTCCTGACCTGTGTTTCAGAATCATTTCCCCCGCAGGACTGCATTCAACGCAACTCAAGTATCACACAAGAAATGTACTGAAAAGCTGAATACAGTTGAACGGGGCTCCCTGATGAGGAGGAGCACATGGAGACATTGCCCCACACTCAGACACCTCACTAAGCACCGCTTCCAAATAGCGGCTCTCTGGCCTCCTCTATATGACCTTCCCCCACATCTCTCCTTTGGGTTCTTGCTGTCTCTTTCCTCACCCTTCCTCACTCAGCCACTTTAGAGAAGGTGTCCTGTTGTCTCTCTGGGCTCCTCTTAATTGTCTACACCACTAATGACCATAAACAGCACGTGTGCACAGGTGCTTCGGTGCTGACCGAATAGGGGAATTTTCTTGTATCCCATCGTCCTGGGTTTGGGTCAGATAACTTCCCTAGGTCTCACTCTTCTCATCTGTAGAGTGGGGAGAATAATGCCTGCCTCCTGGGGTTGGAGGGGAGGGATGTTCAAGGAGACAATGTAACTACGCAGGGAGGAGCACGTCACCCATAGCAGGTGTTGGACCAATGTTCGCTCTTGCTTCTATATTATTCACCACTTTCTGACAGACAGCAAGACCCTCCCCTGATTGCCACCAGCTTGAGGACATGGGCTGCACACCTTTAATGGACAAAGGTGTGAGGGGCAGAACGCATCCTGATGGAAAGGACAAGGACCAATTTTGCAGGGCAAAGGGTCTGAGGGGTGTTCACAGGCAGCAACGAGACTGAGCCTAAGCCGGCATCACCCCATATGCTGGTTTCCCTTTTCTTGCTGTATCTTCCCTATTGCAACCCCCACCCACGCTGGCTCCTGCTCTGGAGGCAGTCCTGGGCGCCTCTGGCTCACAGGGATTTTTCCCTTCGGTTTACACAGACAGGCATGACTTCTGGAGACATACCCAGCTCCCTGGAAGAGGCTAGTAAGCTGAGGAAGCGGGTACCGGGCACAGCGTGTGCCAAGCCCTCACACACACTGATGCCACCCTATGGAAGTCGGTCCTGCTCTTCCTATTAGAGGCTGGGGTGCAGTGCAGAGACACTCTTTCCTTGCTCACAGGAGCTACAGCTTGTTGGTGGGGGTGCTGATAAACTAGACATGGTCCGGACATGTTGGAGCATGGCAAGTGCTCTGACCGTCTCCCTGGCTGAAAGAAGCATCAAGCCTGCATCGCAGCTTTCCAGAACGTACAATGCACCAATCCCTTGGGAGCACAAAGGCAGCAGGTTCCCAGAGTCACCCACCCACACGTGTTGGTACAGGGGAACCACTCGTGCATGTTCACACACTCACAGAGGTGTCACACACCGGGTTGTTATTCTGCAGTAACGAGTATTCTGCAAGTTTAGAGACTGACCGTGACCACTGAGAATAAAAGCTGGGGCAGCATCCCAGAGGCCCCAGGGACCACAGGCATCGGCCTGCAAGCTTCTGGATGCTGAGGACTGAGCTGGACACAGGCCAGGCTGGGGGCAAGGGGGCTGGCAGGCAGTGGATTTGGCACAGAGGCTCTTTGCCCCCTGTTACACAGGGTGTTTCAACGTTTGAACTATGCATTCAGCAACACTTCAGCATACTGGGGACTATGAGCCCTGGGCACACTCACTCGTGCACACTCCAGATCATATTCCCACACATGTTCCTTCCTGAGGCCTCCCACGAGGCCACGGCTCACCCCAGGCTGACACGCAATCCCATGCTGTCCATCACCCGGAAATAGTGCTTCACACACCAACACGTACTCACACACCCCTGCATGCACCAGCACACATGTGCACATTCGCATGCCTGCTCACGTGCATGGCCCCAGAGCATAGAGTCCAGACCGTTCCCCAGGCTGCTGCAGCATTCCAGCAGGTTGTCTGCCCATGGACCTCGAGTGACTTTCCAAGCACAGAGATCCCAGGATGCAGGGCATGAGGCTGAGGGCTTGCAAAGAAGTGTGCCTTCCTCAGGGAAGAATACAGTCACATCTTCCAGACACAAGCATTCTCTAGAGGGTTGTAAGGTGCAAGAAAATGAACACACGCGCATGCTGGAGCCCGGCAGAGCTAGTTCAAATCCTCTCTTCCCTACTAGGCACTGAGCAGCCCGAGCCAACGTACCCTTTACCTGGAAATGCGAATAACTCACATGTCTAGGCCTGAAGTGAAACTCAAGCACAGTTTCTGACAGGTCCTGGAGGCCTGCCTCTCCCTTGTGCCCCCTCCACAAGCCCCCTGGCAAAGGAAGGACATCACTCAGCCACCCCACTGCTGGGCACCCACCCGGCTGTGATGCAGGGACTCCCCGCTCGGGATGATTTCAGCAGGGAGGCTGTAGCTCCAGCCACCAGGAATCCTGTGTCAGGAGCCCTGTCTGTGGGTGGGGCCCCATTTGGTCAGCTCTGCCTTTCCCTGCATGTCTGTGCATGGCCCCAGCCTGGGATTCCTTCCCAGATGCCTGGCACAGAAGACCCAGTGGGCGTGGCGGTGCCCAGCTCAGCTGACACCTCTTGGGTCACTGTGGTGCCTTCCATCTTACTGTGTGTGTGAGTGTGTGTGTGTGTGTGTGTGTGTGTGTGTGTCCACAAGAGGCAGGCGGGCTTGGAGATAGAAAAACCGTGATCCTAGTGGAAGTCAGTGAACAGGACCACTCCAAATGCCCAGGATAAGTGCTTCCTTTTCTCTGCGCTCTACATAACCCCTACCATCTGTTCTCTGGTAATAGAAACAATACCACCTAATGCATGCTTGAGATACCTGACTGCCCCACAAAACATTTGCTCTGGGTACTAGGGGCTTATTCTAGAAACGATGGACAGGATGGAACACCAAAACCTCATGCATTAGCTGATGTTCCCGTTTTCTCCAGTTACGCAGCGTTGCTACAGCAACATTTGGGTTTGAGCTCTTCAGCTCATCCTCAACACACCACAGAAAAGGATCCAAACAGTTGGAAGGAGAAGGTGCCCAAGAGGCTGTGAAGCAGTGGACGGAACAGCGAGAGTCTGGCCCTCCTTGCCCACCACCGTACCCAGGGCCCAGAGCGTGGCCTGAGAGCACGGCTTCTTGAGGAATGAGTGCTTGTCCCAGGATGACTGCCCCTCATAGTCTTTCTTCTCGGCCCCTGGGCACACGAGCTGAAGTCCCTCGCCAAGGCTCTCGGCTTGTTTCTCTCAGAGGGACACCAAGCGGAAGGGATTCCTGTCTCTGAATAGCCTGCACTCTTCTGACCTCCCTCAGTGCCTTGCCCATGCACAGCCGGACCTCCCAGCGAGTCCCGGCGCAGAGACGGTGCGTTTCCAAGCCTGTCCCCTGTCGTGTTGCAATGTGAATGCCAAGATCTAGGGATGTTGTCAGGCTTTGAGCAGACCTGTGGCTAAACCCCAGGTCTGGGCTGGGAAATGTGCTCTTCTCAGGACTAGCTTGCCTGCTTCCATTTCTCTCAGGCAAGGTCTTTTGACACTGGTAGCAAGTGTCACTACTCGAGTTCAGTCTTGCAACGAGCTACTCCATACTTCTGAGAGAGTGCTTTGCTCGAGTTCTCAGAGATCGACTCTAAGGGGCACCCAAGCACTCCTGAGCACGTGTGCGCTGTCAACCATCGTGCACATGTCTACGCATGGTGTCCCTCATAACGCTGACAGCTGACACGCATCATTCTCTTACGTCGCCCAGCAGGTGAAGAAACGGAGGCTCAACGATGAGAAGGGCCCAAAGTCACGCAACTGCTGAAGGTCAAAGCCTCGGTCGGAACACTCCTTGGGGCTATTTGAAGCCATGTTTCATCCCCGGTCAGATGTGCTTTCCTGAAGAGCATCCAAGTCCGTGGCGTGCGTCATCACACTTGCCCTGGAATCTCTAAGCAGAAGGGGAAGAAAGAATCAGGCCTCAAGCCCTGCGAGCTCAGATACAGGAGCCAGCCCAGGTGACTCCTCCCACAGCTCATTCCAAGTCGGTGCTTCTCCCCTCTCCTGCTCTCTGCACCTTATGAGAATCGTTTCCCTGGGGACCCTGGAGTCTGGGTGACGTGGACACATGGAGAGAGGGAAGCACTGTCCACTGGAACCCCCCATTTTCTCTTCATGAAGTCTGATGGTTTCCTCACAAGCAGGCAGGACACAGAGCTGGAGCCCCCCTTGTTTGCTTCTGTTGGAATTGGGGAAAACCCAAACACACGGGCCCTGCTTTCCTACTGCTTCAGGCTGAATGTGGCTCTGGCTCAAGGTCAGACCTTTGCTGTGTTTCAGAGGTCTCCCAGAGAGCCAGTCAGCCTTCTGGTGTCGATTCCCTGCAAGCAATGCTCTCTGTGTACCCTGAGCGGCCCAGACCTTCCCCCACCCACAGGAACATCCTGAAACACTTGCTTCACACCCTCCACACCCAGCACCGTCCGGAATGCTTGCTTGGGACCATCCCAGATGCCAAGGTTCTAAGTCCAAAGTCAGGAGCGGCTTTGGAAACCTGAGGCAGCCAGGCCTCGTGCTGGGGAGGTGGGATCAGGGTCACAGGAAAGGTACCGTCATCCCCACGTGCTGCCAATCCGAGAAGGCAGTCACCAGTCCAGGGCTGAGTAAAGCCTGAAATTTGAGGAAGGCCAGGTGCATCCTATTGTGACTAGGGCCTAATTAAGGGAGCCAATCCAAGGCCACCTCATGGCCTGGGACAGAGATTCGTGATGTATAAAAGGTGTGCAGGCTCTGAGCATCCCAACCCCTTCAGCATCTCCAAGCTCCAGGCGCTGGTGAATTAGGGTAAGTCTGGCAAAGGAGTGGCTCTCCTGGAAGCCTGGCTCCACATGGTGCCCCACTCTGCTGGGAGCTGGGGCTGGACCTCTGGCTGGTTTGTCAGAGCGAAAGGCCTCGTTCGGGCATCTCTCTCCTCCGTATCACTTGGGACCAGCCTATCCCGGGCTACGAGTCAACAGCTGGAGGGTGTGGGGAGGTGGGCTGAGAAGAGAACCAAGGGTTGGCCAGGAGCCCCGTATCTGTGGCTCCAGCTGGGGTGTGTGCTGTGCGTGGCCAGCGGCAGAGCAGGACTGAGGAGGAGAGAGAGGCACCAGCTCAGGGCACACCTGCCCTTAAGGGCAAGATGAATGCAAGGATGGATGAGAGCTCCTCAAGGAGCAGGGGTGCAGAGGCCCCAAGGAGCTCAGAGCAGTGGGGACAAGGGCATGTGGCCCCGTGGCCCGGTCCTGCTCTGGGAGTCAGGGAGCACTCTTTCCACCTCCCCGTGCTGTGTGCCTGGGCCTCAATTGCCTCCATCTCTGCCTTTCACTTCCCTCAACTGTCCGTTTAAATGGAGGTAAAAGGTCTTCCTGTCCTGGATTCCCCTTTTCGATGAATTCTCTTCAAGAGTGCTTAAGATGCTCCTTTGAAATTGTTAGACATTTATTTCATAAGTCGAAATCTTTGTACCAGGACTCGTCACGAGCTGCTCTTCGTGTCTATGTGTGTGTGTGCACGTGTGCCTGTGGGTATGTCCGTATGCACAGACACATATATATCGACATACGTATGTATATATCTATGTACGTGTGTGTGTCTTTATGGAGTTTTATATGCTCATTGAATCCTTACAAAAACATGAAGCAAAGGACACAGAAGGGAAGCACCTGGCTCAAAGTCACACTGCGGATCCATTGTTTAGCCAGGACTTCGATCCCAGGAAATCTTATTCTGGATTCCACAGATGTTTCCGTGGCACTATATTCCTTGGTGTTCTCTTTCTCCCCGTCTTTCCTTCTTCCTCTCTCTCTCTCTCCCCCTCCCTTTTTCCATCTTTCTGTGGTTTCTGCTACAGGTCTCCCTTTGCTTCTCCTTGCGCCCTTTTCCCCCCTTCCTTTGATTTCCTTCCTTCCTTCCATGTGTATGTATTGCTCTCAAAACCAAATTGCTTACAACGTATATGTACAATGTAGACGGACACACAGACATGAATATAGGCACCTTCCATGGGTGAAGCCACCAGGGCCAAGTCAACAAGGGGAAGGTGTGAGTGAGGCAGGATGTTCTCTTGGGCCGATTCTCTCTAAGGCTTCTGTGTCTTTCCACTTCCAGTGCACATTCGGACCAGAATGTCTCAGCAGAAGCAGAAGCAGTGCTGCCCGCCCCAGCTGTGCTGCCCCCTGCCAAAACAGTGCTGCCCTGCACCCCAGCTGTGCTGCCCTCCAATGCAGCAGTGCTGCCCTACACCCCAGCTGTGCTGCCCTCCAATGCAGCAGTGCTGCCCCGTGCCAAAGCTGTGCTGCCCACCACCCAAAGAGTGCTAACTGCGCCGCAGCACACCAAGCAGCCTTGCCAGCCTCCACCCAACTTCAAGGAGCCCTGTGCCCTCGAGTGCCAACAGGGGTGCCCATACCCTCGGCAGTGCCACAAGACAAAGCACAAGGAAGCCCGGGCATGTGACCAGAGGCCTAGCCCCCGGCAGCACAGACAGCAGGAAGCCCACTCCCCTCTCTCCGCCAGCCAGCGGCCAGCCCCCCTCACCCCAGCTTCAGGATGCAGCCACGCTTCGGGGAAAGGCAGCCCCAGGACGGCAGCTTCCTGGATCTCCAGGTCTTATTCATGAGCAGCTGCAGTTTCCATCTCAGATGAGCATCTGGTTCGACACCGACGAATCATCTTTGCTGACCTGTAGCCACTTGGCCCTGTCGGCTTCTTGGACACTTCGCTAGCGCACCCGCACACTCTTTCCTATCACCCTTCATTTCTGCTCCTGGTTTCCAAACAATTAAACACAATTCCTCTGGCATTAAGGTCTCGGTTCGATGATTTCATCCGGCAGTTGTAAATTCCTGCAGCGTTTGTATCCTGCTCCCTAACCCAGGACCTCAGAAGAGCTGGGCGTGTGGGTGCAGGTAGAGAAGAAGGCATGGGAGAGGCACTTCCGAGTGGAGGCGCATTTGCCAGTGTCCTGCCAGGTGAGGAGGGGAGGTGGGGGCTTCTGCGGCTGCTGACACATCCCCACGTCCATGGAAAATGAGAACACCCCTTGCAAACAGGGGAGATGATGCCCGTCTAGAAAACGGAGCCGCAGAAAGAGTAAGGGAACCCCCAGCCAAGAGCTACAAAGTCGAGTCAAGGCAAAGAAACTGAAATGCAGAGGACACCCTCCAAGGGCTGGTGGGTCCAAATGAATGGAGGAGAGGCCTCACCAATTCTCCCACAGGAGAAAGCAAAGAGCACAGTGTCTTCAAGCCAACCACAGGGGTTCCTTGGAGAAATTCTATGCACCAATCATATTGACAGCACACACACAACCACTCTCAACATCTGATTCACCTCATCGCCCCCATTGTTTCTCCCGCTTGGGACTCTCCTGGGCTCTTTGGCCCTCACTGCCCTCTTCCTTTCGAGTTCCTGAATTCTGGGGGAAACAGCCAGCCCACACGGAATCCCAACTTCTTTCTGTTACTGCCACTACACTCAGCCCTTTCCAGCAAATCCTTCTCTCACCAAACAACCCACTCATTGGTCTCTGGGAATCACTTTTCGGACACCTGCCTCCAATTTCAGGCCTCTGGGCTTCAGGAGAGTCCCTGAAATCCAGAGGAAGAACCCAAAAAGAGCCAGAGAAGAGCACACCATCCGCTCAAAGTCTGCATTATCCCCCGGCATATATGCAAGTCGCTGGAGAATTCAGAGTTAGCTGAAGATGCGCAAGCTTCAGCATTGCTTCCTTGGTCGGCTGGTCTCTTCTTCCCCCATCGTGTCTTTTCTTGCCTTTCAGCTATGCTCCATCCATCCACCTCTTTGTCCATCACCAAACCATCCGTGCCATCCAGTAGTCCAGCACTGCATCCTCGCTAAGTCACTCCCCCTCCGCCGTGCTTCGAATGGCATGGGTGCTGTGAAAACACAGTAAAACACTGCGCTGCAGGTCTCCTGGTTTGATAACCTGCGTTAGAAGCCCAAGCAAGGACCCCCAAGACACCAAAACACAGCTAGACCACATGGCACCTACTTAATGGGTGGCTCGGATGCTCTGGAACTTCATTCATGCCCTCAGAATTCAGAGGAGACAGAGAGAGTACCCCGGGGGCTGTTGAGGGGAGGAAGGACATCTCTGCTGTCATGGCACCCACCACAGGGCTTCCAGCAAAGTCTGTCCATGAGGAAGAGCTGGAGAAGGGCGGTTCAGAGTGGAAGGACGGTGGGATTCGGCGACACAGGGAAGATCGCATCCCAGGACTGGTTACAGCAGGAGCTAACGCTGCGAGTGCCAGGTGTGCCCAGGAGGCCAGCCCTCCCACGTCTCCGCCCAGGGCCACGAGGGTGAGAGCACGTGGCCTCTGCAGCCCCCCACCCCAGCTGAACACCACAGAAAGGGTCAGGCTGGCTCCAGGCTCCTGACCTGTGTTTCAGAATCATTTCCCCCGCAGGACTGCATTCAACGCAACTCAAGTATCACACAAGAAATGTACTGAAAAGCTGAATACAGTTGAACGGGACTCCCTGATGAGGAGGAGCACATGGAGACATTGCCCCACACTCAGACACCTCACTAAGCACCGCTTCCAAATAGCGGCTCTCTGGCCTCCTCTATATGACCTTCCCCCACATCTCTCCTTTGGGTTCTTGCTGTCTCTTTCCTCACCCTTCCTCACTCAGCCACTTGAGAGAAGGTGTCCTGTTGTCTCTCTGGGCTCCTCTTAATTGTCTACACCACTAATGACCATAAACAGCACGTGTGCACAGGTGCTTCGGTGCTGACCGAATAGGGGAATTTTCTTGTATCCCATCGTCCTGGGTTTGGGTCAGATAACTTCCCTAGGTCTCACTCTTCTCATCTGTAGAGTGGGGAGAATAATGCCTGCCTCCTGGGGTTGGAGGGGAGGGATGTTCAAGGAGACAACGTAACTACGCAGGGAGGAGCACGTCACCCATAGCAGGTGTTGGACCAATGTTCGCTCTTGCTTCTATATTATTCACCACTTTCTGACAGACAGCAAGACCCTCCCCTGATTGCCACCAGCTTGAGGACATGGGCTGCACACCTTTAATGGACAAAGGTGTGAGGGGCAGGACGCATCCTGATGGAAAGGACAAGGACCAATTGTGCAGGGCAAAGGGTCTGAGGGGTGTTCACAGGCAGCAACGAGACTGAGCCTAAGCCGGCATCACCCCATATGCTGGTTTCCCTTTTCTTGCTGTATCTTCCCTATTGCAACCCCCACCCACGCTGGCTCCTGCTCTGGAGGCAGTCCTGGGCGCCTCTGGCTCACAGGGATTTTTCCCTTCGGTTTACACAGACAGGCATGACTTCTGGAGACATACCCAGCTCCCTGGAAGAGGCTAGTAAGCTGAGGAAGCGGGTACCGGGCACAGCGTGTGCCAAGCCCTCACACACACTGATGCCACCCTATGGAAGTCGGTCCTGCTCTTCCTATTAGAGGCTGGGGTGCAGTGCAGAGACACTCTTTCCTTGCTCACAGGAGCTACAGCTTGTTGGTGGGGGTGCTGATAAACTAGACATGGTCCGGACATGTTGGAGCATGGCAAGTGCTCTGACCGTCTCCCTGGCTGAAAGAAGCATCAAGCCTGCATCGCAGCTTTCCAGAACGTACAATGCACCAATCCCTTGGGAGCACAAAGGCAGCAGGTTCCCAGAGTCACCCACCCACACGTGTTGGTACAGGGGAACCACTCGTGCATGTTCACACACTCACAGAGGTGTCACACACCGGGTTGTTATTCTGCAGTAACGAGTATTCTGCAAGTTTAGAGACTGACCGTGACCACTGAGAATAAAAGCTGGGGCAGCATCCCAGAGGCCCCAGGGACCACAGGCATCGGCCTGCAAGCTTCTGGATGCTGAGGACTGAGCTGGACACAGGCCAGGCTGGGGGCAAGGGGGCTGGCAGGCAGTGGATTTGGCGCAGAGGCTCTTTGCCCCCTGTTACACAGGGTGTTTCAACGTTTGAACTATGCATTCAGCAACACTTCAGCATACTGGGGACTATGAGCCCTGGGCACACTCACTCGTGCACACTCCAGATCATATTCCCACACATGTTCCTTCCTGAGGCCTCCCACGAGGCCACAGCTCACCCCAGGCTGACACGCAATCCCATGCTGTCCATCACCCGGAAATAGTGCTTCACACACCAACACGTACTCACACACCCCTGCATGCACCAGCACACATGTGCACATTCGCATGCCTGCTCACGTGCATGGCCCCAGAGCATAGAGTCCAGACCGTTCCCCAGGCTGCTGCAGCATTCCAGCAGGTTGTCTGCCCATGGACCTCGAGTGACTTTCCAAGCACAGAGATCCCAGGATGCAGGGCATGAGGCTGAGGGCTTGCAAAGAAGTGTGCCTTCCTCAGGGAAGAATACAGTCACATCTTCCAGACACAAGCATTCTCTAGAGGGTTGTAAGGTGCAAGAAAATGAACACACGCGCATGCTGGAGCCTGGCAGAGCTAGTTCAAATCCTCTCTTCCCTACTAGGCACTGAGCAGCCCGAGCCAACGTACCCTTTACCTGGAAATGCGAATAACTCACATGTCTAGGCCTGAAGTGAAACTCAAGCACAGTTTCTGACAGGTCCTGGAGGCCTGCCTCTCCCTTGTGCCCCCTCCACAAGCCCCCTGGCAAAGGAAGGACATCACTCAGCCACCCCACTGCTGGGCACCCACCCGGCTGTGACGCAGGGACTCCCCGCTCGGGATGATTTCAGCAGGGAGGCTGTAGCTCCAGCCACCAGGAATCCTGTGTCAGGAGCCCTGTCTGTGGGTGGGGCCCCATTTGGTCAGCTCTGCCTTTCCCTGCATGTCTGTGCATGGCCCCAGCCTGGGATTCCTTCCCAGATGCCTGGCACAGAAGACCCAGTGGGCGTGGCGGTGCCCAGCTCAGCTGACACCTCTTGGGTCACTGTGGTGCCTTCCATCTTACTGTGTGTGTGAGTGTGTGTGTGTGTGTGTGTGTGTGTGTCCACGAGAGGCAGGCGGGCTTGGAGATAGAAAAACCGTGATCCTAGTGGAAGTCAGTGAACAGGACCACTCCAAATGCCCAGGATAAGTGCTTCCTTTTCTCTGCGCTCTACATAACCCCTACCATCTGTTCTCTGGTAATAGAAACAATACCACCTAATGCATGCTTGAGATACCTGACTGCCCCACAAAACATTTGCTCTGGGTACTAGGGGCTTATTCTAGAAACGATGGACAGGATGGAACACCAAAACCTCATGCATTAGCTGATGTTCCCGTTTTCTCCAGTTACGCAGCGTTGCTACAGCAACATTTGGGTTTGAGCTCTTCAGCTCATCCTCAACACACCACAGAAAAGGATCCAAACAGTTGGAAGGAGAAGGTGCCCAAGAGGCTGTGAAGCAGTGGACGGAACAGCGAGAGTCTGGCCCTCCTTGCCCACCACCATTCCCAGGGCCCAGAGCGTGGCCTGAGAGCACGGCTTCTTGAGGAATGAGTGCTTGTCCCAGGATGACTGCCCCTCATAGTCTTTCTTCTCGGCCCCTGGGCACACGAGCTGAAGTCCCTCGCCAAGGCTCTCGGCTTGTTTCTCTCAGAGGGACACCAAGCGGAAGGGATTCCTGTCTCTGAATAGCCTGCACTCTTCTGACCTCCCTCAGTGCCTTGCCCATGCACAGCCGGACCTCCCAGCGAGTCCCGGCGCAGAGACGGTGCGTTTCCAAGCCTGTCCCCTGTCGTGTTGCAATGTGAATGCCAAGATCTAGGGATGTTGTCAGGCTTTGAGCAGACCTGTGGCTAAACCCCAGGTCTGGGCTGGGAAATGTGCTCTTCTCAGGACTAGCTTGCCTGCTTCCATTTCTCTCAGGCAAGGTCTTTTGACACTGGTAGCAAGTGTCACTACTCGAGTTCAGTCTTGCAACGAGCTACTCCATACTTCTGAGAGTGTGCTTTGCTCGAGTTCTCAGAGATCGACTCTAAGGGGCACCCAAGCACTCCTGAGCATGTGTGCGCTGTCAACCATCGTGCACATGTCTACGCATGGTGTCCATCATAACGCTGACAGCTGACACGCATCATTCTCTTACGTCGCCCAGCAGGTGAGGAAACGGAGGCTCAACGATGAGAAGGGCCCAAAGTCACGCAACTGCTGAAGGTCAAAGCCTCGGTCGGAACACTCCTTGGGGCTATTTGAAGCCATGTTTCATCCCCGGTCAGATGTGCTTTCCTGAAGAGCATCCAAGTCCGTGGCGTGCGTCATCACACTTGTCCTGGAATCTCTAAGCAGAAGGGGAAGAAAGAATCAGGCCTCAAGCCCTGCGAGCTCAGATACAGGAGCCAGCCCAGGTGACTCCTCCCGCAGCTCATTCCAAGTCGGTGCTTCTCCCCTCTCCTGCTCTCTGCACCTTATGAGAATCGTTTCCCTGGGGACCCTGGAGTCTGGGTGACGTGCACACATGGAGAGAGGGAAGCACTGTCCACTGGAACCCCCCATTTTCTCTTCATGAAGTCTGATGGTTTCCTCACAAGCAGGCAGGACACAGAGCTGGAGCCCCCCTTGTTTGCTTCTGTTGGAATTGGGGAAAACCCAAACACACGGGCCCTGCTTTCCTACTGCTTCAGGCTGAATGTGGCTCTGGCTCAAGGTCAGACCTTTGCTGTGTTTCAGAGGTCTCCCAGAGAGCCAGTCAGCCTTCTGGTGTCGATTCCCTGCAAGCAATGCTCTCTGTGTACCCTGAGCGGCCCAGACCTTCCCCCACCCACAGGAACATCCTGAAACACTTGCTTCACACCCTCCACACCCAGCACCGTCCGGAATGCTTGCTTGGGACCATCCCAGATGCCAAGGTTCTAAGTCCAAAGTCAGGAGCGGCTTTGGAAACCTGAGGCAGCCAGGCCTCGTGCTGGGGAGGTGGGATCAGGGTCACAGGAAAGGTACCGTCATCCCCACGTGCTGCCAATCCGAGAAGGCAGTCACCAGTCCAGGGCTGAGTAAAGCCTGAAATTTGAGGAAGGCCAGGTGCATCCTATTGTGACTAGGGCCTAATTAAGGGAGCCAATCCAAGGCCACCTCATGGCCTGGGACAGGGATTCGTGATGTATAAAAGGTGTGCAGGCTCTGAGCATCCCAACCCCTTCAGCATCTCCAAGCTCCAGGCGCTGGTGAATTAGGGTAAGTCTGGCAAAGGAGTGGCTCTCCTGGAAGCCTGGCTCCACATGGTGCCCCACTCTGCTGGGAGCTGGGGCTGGACCTCTGGCTGGTTTGTCAGAGCGAAAGGCCTCGTTCGGGCATCTCTCTCCTCCGTATCACTTGGGACCAGCCTATCCCGGGCTACGAGTCAACAGCTGGAGGGTGTGGGGAGGTGGGCTGAGAAGAGAACCAAGGGTTGGCCAGGAGCCCCGTATCTGTGGCTCCAGCTGGGGTGTGTGCTGTGCGTGGCCAGCGGCAGAGCAGGACTGAGGAGGAGAGAGAGGCACCAGCTCAGGGCACACCTGCCCTTAAGGGCAAGATGAATGCAAGGATGGATGAGAGCTCCTCAAGGAGCAGGGGTGCAGAGGCCCCAAGGAGCTCAGAGCAGTGGGGACAAGGGCATGTGGCCCCGTGGCCCGGTCCTGCTCTGGGAGTCAGGGAGCACTCTTTCCACCTCCCCGTGCTGTGTGCCTGGGCCTCAATTGCCTCCATCTCTGCCTTTCACTTCCCTCAACTGTCCGTTTAAAGGAGGTAAAAGGTCTTCCTGTCCTGGATTCCCCTTTTCGATGAATTCTCTTCAAGAGTGCTTAAGATGCTCCTTTGAAATTGTTAGACATTTATTTCATAAGTCGAAATCTTTGTACCAGGACTCGTCACGAGCTGCTCCTCGTGTCTGTGTGTGTGTGTGCACGTGTGCCTGTGGGTATGTCCGTATGCACAGACACATATATATCGACATACGTATGTATATATCTATGTACGTGTGTGTGTCTTTATGGAGTTTTATATGCTCATTGAATCCTTACAAAAACATGAAGCAAAGGACACAGAAGGGAAGCACCTGGCTCAAAGTCACACTGCGGATCCATTGTTTAGCCAGGACTTCGATCCCAGGAAATCCTATTCTGGATTCCACAGATGTTTCCGTGGCACTATATTCCTTGGTGTTCTCTTTCTCCCCGTCTTTCCTTCTTCCTCTCTCTCTCTCTCCCCCTCCCTTTTTCCATCTTTCTATGGTTTCTGCTACAGGTCTCCCTTTGCTTCTCCTTGCGCCCTTTTCCCCCCTTCCTTTGATTTCCTTCCTTCCTTCCATGTGTATGTATTGCTCTCAAAACCAAATTGCTTACAACGTATATGTACAATGTAGACGGACACACAGACATGAATATAGGCACCTTCCATGGGTGAAGCCACCAGGGCCAAGTCAACAAGGGGAAGGTGTGAGTGAGGCAGGATGTTCTCTTGGGCCGATTCTCTCTAAGGCTTCTGTGTCTTTCCACTTCCAGTGCACATTCGGACCAGAATGTCTCAGCAGAAGCAGAAGCAGTGCTGCCCGCCCCAGCTGTGCTGCCCCCTGCCAAAACAGTGCTGCCCTGCACCCCAGCTGTGCTGCCCTCCAATGCAGCAGTGCTGCCCTGCACCCCAGCTGTGCTGCCCTCCAATGCAGCAGTGCTGCCCCGTGCCAAAGCTGTGCTGTCCCCCACCCCAGCCGTGCTGCCCCGTGCCAAAGCTGTGCTGTCCCCCACCCGAGCCGTGCTGCCCCGTGCCAAAGCTGTGCTGCCCACCACCCAAAGAGTGCTAACTGCGCCGCAGCACACCAAGCAGCCTTGCCAGCCTCCACCCAACTTCAAGGAGCCCTGTGCCCTCGAGTGCCAACAGGGGTGCCCATACCCTCGGCAGTGCCACAAGACAAAGCACAAGGAAGCCCGGGCATGTGACCAGAGGCCTAGCCCCCGGCAGCACAGACAGCAGGAAGCCCACTCCCCTCTCTCCGCCAGCCAGCGGCCAGCCCCCCTCACCCCAGCTTCAGGATGCAGCCACGCTTCGGGGAAAGGCAGCCCCAGGACGGCAGCTTCCTGGATCTCCAGGTCTTATTCATGAGCAGCTGCAGTTTCCATCTCAGATGAGCATCTGGTTCGAAACCGACGAATCATCTTTGCTGACCTGTAGCCACTTGGCCCTGTCGGCTTCTTGGACACTTCGCTAGCGCGCCCGCACACTCTTTCCTATCACCCTTCATTTCTGCTCCTGGTTTCCAAACAATTAAACACAATTCCTCTGGCATTAAGGTCTCGGTTCGATGATTTCATCCGGCAGTTGTAAATTCCTGCAGCGTTTGTATCCTGCTCCCTAACCCAGGACCTCAGAAGAGCTGGGCGTGTGGGTGCAGGTAGAGGAGAAGGCATGGGAGAGGCACTTCCGAGTGGAGGCGCATTTGCCAGTGTCCTGCCAGGTGAGGAGGGGAGGTGGGGGCTTCTGCGGCTGCTGACACATCCCCACGTCCATGGAAAATGAGAACACCCCTTGCAAACAGGGGAGATGATGCCCGTCTAGAAAACGGAGCCGCAGAAAGAGTAAGGGAACCCCCAGCCAAGAGCTACAAAGTCGAGTCAAGGCAAAGAAACTGAAATGCAGAGGACACCCTCCAAGGGCTGGTGGGTCCAAATGAATGGAGGAGAGGCCTCACCAATTCTCCCACAGGAGAAAGCAAAGAGCACAGTGTCTTCAAGCCAACCACAGGGGTTCCTTGGAGAAAGTCTATGCACCAATCATATTGACAGCACACACACAACCACTCTCAACATCTGATTCACCTCATCGCCCCCATTGTTTCTCCCACTTGGGACTCTCCTGGGCTCTTTGGCCCTCACTGCCCTCTTCCTTTCGAGTTCCTGAATTCTGGGGGAAACAGCCAGCCCACACGGAATCCCAACTTCTTTCTGTTACTGCCACTACACTCAGCCCTTTCCAGCAAATCCTTCTCTCACCAAACAACCCACTCATTGGTCTCTGGGAATCACTTTTTGGACACCTGCCTCCAATTTCAGGCCTCTGGGCTTCAGGAGAGTCCCTGAAATCCAGAGGAAGAACCCAAAAAGAGCCAGAGAAGAGCACACCATCCGCTCAAAGTCTGCATTATCCCCCGGCATATATGCAAGTCGCTGGAGAATTCAGAGTTAGCTGAAGATGCGCAAGCTTCAGCATTGCTTCCTTGGTCGGCTGGTCTCTTCTTCCCCCATCGTGTCTTTCCTTGCCTTTCAGCTATGCTCCATCCATCCACCTCTTTGTCCATCACCAAACCATCCGTGCCATCCAGTAGTCCAGCACTGCATCCTCGCTAAGTCACTCCCCCTCCGCCGTGCTTCGAATGGCATGGGTGCTGTGAAAACACAGTAAAACACTGCGCTGCGGGTCTCCTGGTTTGATTACCTGCGTTAGAAGCCCAAGCTAGCACCCCCAAGACACCAAAACACAGCTAGACCACATGGCACCTACTTAATGGGTGGCTCGGATGCTCCGGAACTTCATTCATGCCCTCAGAATTCAGAGGAGACAGAGAGAGTACCCCGGGGGCTGTTGAGGGGAGGAAGGACATCTCTGCTGTCATGGCACCCACCACAGGGCTTCCAGCAAAGTCTGTCCATGAGGAAGAGCTGGAGAAGGGCGGTTCAGAGTGGAAGGACGGTGGGATTCGGCGACACAGGGAAGATCGCATCCCAGGACTGGTTACAGCAGGAGCTAACGCTGCGAGTGCCAGGTGTGCCCAGGAGGCCAGCCCTCCCACGTCTCCGCCCAGGGCCACGAGGGTGAGAGCACGTGGCCTCTGCAGCCCCCACCCCAGCTGAACACCACAGAAAGGGTCAGGCTGGCTCCAGGCTCCTGACCTGTGTTTCAGAATCATTTCCCCCGCAGGACTGCATTCAACGCAACTCAAGTATCACACAAGAAATGTACTGAAAAGCTGAATACAGTTGAACGGGGCTCCCTGATGAGGAGGAGCACATGGAGACATTGCCCCACACTCAGACACCTCACTAAGCACCGCTTCCAAATAGCGGCTCTCTGGCCTCCTCTATATGACCTTCCCCCACATCTCTCCTTTGGGTTCTTGCTGTCTCTTTCCTCACCCTTCCTCACTCAGCCACTTTAGAGAAGGTGTCCTGTTGTCTCTCTGGGCTCCTCTTAATTGTCTACACCACTAATGACCATAAACAGCACGTGTGCACAGGTGCTTCGGTGCTGACCGAATAGGGGAATTTTCTTGTATCCCATCGTCCTGGGTTTGGGTCAGATAACTTCCCTAGGTCTCACTCTTCTCATCTGTAGAGTGGGGAGAATAATGCCTGCCTCCTGGGGTTGGAGGGGAGGGATGTTCAAGGAGACAACGTAACTACGCAGGGAGGAGCACGTCACCCATAGCAGGTGTTGGACCAATGTTCGCTCTTGCTTCTATATTATTCACCACTTTCTGACAGACAGCAAGACCCTCCCCTGATTGCCACCAGCTTGAGGACATGGGCTGCACACCTTTAATGGACAAAGGTGTGAGGGGCAGAACGCATCCTGATGGAAAGGACAAGGACCAATTTTGCAGGGCAAAGGGTCTGAGGGGTGTTCACAGGCAGCAACGAGACTGAGCCTAAGCCGGCATCACCCCATATGCTGGTTTCCCTTTTCTTGCTGTATCTTCCCTATTGCAACCCCCACCCACGCTGGCTCCTGCTCTGGAGGCAGTCCTGGGCGCCTCTGGCTCACAGGGATTTTTCCCTTCGGTTTACACAGACAGGCATGACTTCTGGAGACATACCCAGCTCCCTGGAAGAGGCTAGTAAGCTGAGGAAGCGGGTACCGGGCACAGCGTGTGCCAAGCCCTCACACACACTGATGCCACCCTATGGAAGTCGGTCCTGCTCTTCCTATTAGAGGCTGGGGTGCAGTGCAGAGACACTCTTTCCTTGCTCACAGGAGCTACAGCTTGTTGGTGGGGGTGCTGATAAACTAGACATGGTCCGGACATGTTGGAGCATGGCAAGTGCTCTGACCGTCTCCCTGGCTGAAAGAAGCATCAAGCCTGCATCGCAGCTTTCCAGAACGTACAATGCACCAATCCCTTGGGAGCACAAAGGCAGCAGGTTCCCAGAGTCACCCACCCACACGTGTTGGTACAGGGGAACCACTCGTGCATGTTCACACACTCACAGAGGTGTCACACACCGGGTTGTTATTCTGCAGTAACGAGTATTCTGCAAGTTTAGAGACTGACCGTGACCACTGAGAATAAAAGCTGGGGCAGCATCCCAGAGGCCCCAGGGACCACAGGCATCGGCCTGCAAGCTTCTGGATGCTGAGGACTGAGCTGGACACAGGCCAGGCTGGGGGCAAGGGGGCTGGCAGGCAGTGGATTTGGCGCAGAGGCTCTTTGCCCCCTGTTACACAGGGTGTTTCAACGTTTGAACTATGCATTCAGCAACACTTCAGCATACTGAGGACTATGAGCCCTGGGCACACTCACTCGTGCACACTCCAGATCATATTCCCACACATGTTCCTTCCTGAGGCCTCCCACGAGGCCACGGCTCACCCCAGGCTGACACGCAATCCCATGCTGTCCATCACCCGGAAATAGTGCTTCACACACCAACACGTACTCACACACCCCTGCATGCACCAGCACACATGTGCACATTCGCATGCCTGCTCACGTGCATGGCCCCAGAGCATAGAGTCCAGACCGTTCCCCAGGCTGCTGCAGCATTCCAGCAGGTTGTCTGCCCATGGACCTCGAGTGACTTTCCAAGCACAGAGATCCCAGGATGCAGGGCATGAGGCTGAGGGCTTGCAAAGAAGTGTGCCTTCCTCAGGGAAGAATACAGTCACATCTTCCAGACACAAGCATTCTCTAGAGGGTTGTAAGGTGCAAGAAAATGAACACACGCGCATGCTGGAGCCCGGCAGAGCTAGTTCAAATCCTCTCTTCCCTACTAGGCACTGAGCAGCCCGAGCCAACGTACCCTTTACCTGGAAATGCGAATAACTCACATGTCTAGGCCTGAAGTGAAACTCAAGCACAGTTTCTGACAGGTCCTGGAGGCCTGCCTCTCCCTTGTGCCCCCTCCACAAGCCCCCTGGCAAAGGAAGGACATCACTCAGCCACCCCACTGCTGGGCACCCACCCGGCTGTGACGCAGGGACTCCCCGCTCGGGATGATTTCAGCAGGGAGGCTGTAGCTCCAGCCACCAGGAATCCTGTGTCAGGAGCCCTGTCTGTGGGTGGGGCCCCATTTGGTCAGCTCTGCCTTTCCCTGCATGTCTGTGCATGGCCCCAGCCTGGGATTCCTTCCCAGATGCCTGGCACAGAAGACCCAGTGGGCGTGGCGGTGCCCAGCTCAGCTGACACCTCTTGGGTCACTGTGGTGCCTTCCATCTTACTGTGTGTGTGAGTGTGTGTGTGTGTGTGTGTGTGTGTGTGTGTCCACAAGAGGCAGGCGGGCTTGGAGATAGAAAAACCGTGATCCTAGTGGAAGTCAGTGAACAGGACCACTCCAAATGCCCAGGATAAGTGCTTCCTTTTCTCTGCGCTCTACATAACCCCTACCATCTGTTCTCTGGTAATAGAAACAATACCACCTAATGCATGCTTGAGATACCTGACTGCCCCACAAAACATTTGCTCTGGGTACTAGGGGCTTATTCTAGAAAAGATGGACAGGATGGAACACCAAAACCTCATGCATTAGCTGATGTTCCCGTTTTCTCCAGTTACGCAGCGTTGCTACAGCAACATTTGGGTTTGAGCTCTTCAGCTCATCCTCAACACACCACAGAAAAGGATCCAAACAGTTGGAAGGAGAAGGTGCCCAAGAGGCTGTGAAGCAGTGGACGGAACAGCGAGAGTCTGGCCCTCCTTGCCCACCACCGTACCCAGGGCCCAGAGCGTGGCCTGAGAGCACGGCTTCTTGAGGAATGAGTGCTTGTCCCAGGATGACTGCCCCTCATAGTCTTTCTTCTCGGCCCCTGGGCACACGAGCTGAAGTCCCTCGCCAAGGCTCTCGGCTTGTTTCTCTCAGAGGGACACCAAGCGGAAGGGATTCCTGTCTCTGAATAGCCTGCACTCTTCTGACCTCCCTCAGTGCCTTGCCCATGCACAGCCGGACCTCCCAGCGAGTCCCGGCGCAGAGACGGTGCGTTTCCAAGCCTGTCCCCTGTCGTGTTGCAATGTGAATGCCAAGATCTAGGGATGTTGTCAGGCTTTGAGCAGACCTGTGGCTAAACCCCAGGTCTGGGCTGGGAAATGTGCTCTTCTCAGGACTAGCTTGCCTGCTTCCATTTCTCTCAGGCAAGGTCTTTTGACACTGGTAGCAAGTGTCACTACTCGAGTTCAGTCTTGCAACGAGCTACTCCATACTTCTGAGAGTGTGCTTTGCTCGAGTTCTCAGAGATCGACTCTAAGGGGCACCCAAGCACTCCTGAGCATGTGTGCGCTGTCAACCATCGTGCACATGTCTACGCATGGTGTCCATCATAACGCTGACAGCTGACACGCATCATTCTCTTACGTCGCCCAGCAGGTGAGGAAACGGAGGCTCAACGATGAGAAGGGCCCAAAGTCACGCAACTGCTGAAGGTCAAAGCCTCGGTCGGAACACTCCTTGGGGCTATTTGAAGCCATGTTTCATCCCCGGTCAGATGTGCTTTCCTGAAGAGCATCCAAGTCCGTGGCGTGCGTCATCACACTTGTCCTGGAATCTCTAAGCAGAAGGGGAAGAAAGAATCAGGCCTCAAGCCCTGCGAGCTCAGATACAGGAGCCAGCCCAGGTGACTCCTCCCGCAGCTCATTCCAAGTCGGTGCTTCTCCCCTCTCCTGCTCTCTGCACCTTATGAGAATCGTTTCCCTGGGGACCCTGGAGTCTGGGTGACGTGCACACATGGAGAGAGGGAAGCACTGTCCACTGGAACCCCCCATTTTCTCTTCATGAAGTCTGATGGTTTCCTCACAAGCAGGCAGGACACAGAGCTGGAGCCCCCCTTGTTTGCTTCTGTTGGAATTGGGGAAAACCCAAACACACGGGCCCTGCTTTCCTACTGCTTCAGGCTGAATGTGGCTCTGGCTCAAGGTCAGACCTTTGCTGTGTTTCAGAGGTCTCCCAGAGAGCCAGTCAGCCTTCTGGTGTCGATTCCCTGCAAGCAATGCTCTCTGTGTACCCTGAGCGGCCCAGACCTTCCCCCACCCACAGGAACATCCTGAAACACTTGCTTCACACCCTCCACACCCAGCACCGTCCGGAATGCTTGCTTGGGACCATCCCAGATGCCAAGGTTCTAAGTCCAAAGTCAGGAGCGGCTTTGGAAACCTGAGGCAGCCAGGCCTCGTGCTGGGGAGGTGGGATCAGGGTCACAGGAAAGGTACCGTCATCCCCACGTGCTGCCAATCCGAGAAGGCAGTCACCAGTCCAGGGCTGAGTAAAGCCTGAAATTTGAGGAAGGCCAGGTGCATCCTATTGTGACTAGGGCCTAATTAAGGGAGCCAATCCAAGGCCACCTCATGGCCTGGGACAGGGATTCGTGATGTATAAAAGGTGTGCAGGCTCTGAGCATCCCAACCCCTTCAGCATCTCCAAGCTCCAGGCGCTGGTGAATTAGGGTAAGTCTGGCAAAGGAGTGGCTCTCCTGGAAGCCTGGCTCCACATGGTGCCCCACTCTGCTGGGAGCTGGGGCTGGACCTCTGGCTGGTTTGTCAGAGCGAAAGGCCTCGTTCGGGCATCTCTCTCCTCCGTATCACTTGGGACCAGCCTATCCCGGGCTACGAGTCAACAGCTGGAGGGTGTGGGGAGGTGGGCTGAGAAGAGAACCAAGGGTTGGCCAGGAGCCCCGTATCTGTGGCTCCAGCTGGGGTGTGTGCTGTGCGTGGCCAGCGGCAGAGCAGGACTGAGGAGGAGAGAGAGGCACCAGCTCAGGGCACACCTGCCCTTAAGGGCAAGATGAATGCAAGGATGGATGAGAGCTCCTCAAGGAGCAGGGGTGCAGAGGCCCCAAGGAGCTCAGAGCAGTGGGGACAAGGGCATGTGGCCCCGTGGCCCGGTCCTGCTCTGGGAGTCAGGGAGCACTCTTTCCACCTCCCCGTGCTGTGTGCCTGGGCCTCAATTGCCTCCATCTCTGCCTTTCACTTCCCTCAACTGTCCGTTTAAAGGAGGTAAAAGGTCTTCCTGTCCTGGATTCCCCTTTTCGATGAATTCTCTTCAAGAGTGCTTAAGATGCTCCTTTGAAATTGTTAGACATTTATTTCATAAGTCGAAATCTTTGTACCAGGACTCGTCACGAGCTGCTCCTCGTGTCTGTGTGTGTGTGTGCACGTGTGCCTGTGGGTATGTCCGTATGCACAGACACATATATATCGACATACGTATGTATATATCTATGTACGTGTGTGTGTCTTTATGGAGTTTTATATGCTCATTGAATCCTTACAAAAACATGAAGCAAAGGACACAGAAGGGAAGCACCTGGCTCAAAGTCACACTGCGGATCCATTGTTTAGCCAGGACTTCGATCCCAGGAAATCCTATTCTGGATTCCACAGATGTTTCCGTGGCACTATATTCCTTGGTGTTCTCTTTCTCCCCGTCTTTCCTTCTTCCTCTCTCTCTCTCTCCCCCTCCCTTTTTCCATCTTTCTATGGTTTCTGCTACAGGTCTCCCTTTGCTTCTCCTTGCGCCCTTTTCCCCCCTTCCTTTGATTTCCTTCCTTCCTTCCATGTGTATGTATTGCTCTCAAAACCAAATTGCTTACAACGTATATGTACAATGTAGACGGACACACAGACATGAATATAGGCACCTTCCATGGGTGAAGCCACCAGGGCCAAGTCAACAAGGGGAAGGTGTGAGTGAGGCAGGATGTTCTCTTGGGCCGATTCTCTCTAAGGCTTCTGTGTCTTTCCACTTCCAGTGCACATTCGGACCAGAATGTCTCAGCAGAAGCAGAAGCAGTGCTGCCCGCCCCAGCTGTGCTGCCCCCTGCCAAAACAGTGCTGCCCTGCACCCCAGCTGTGCTGCCCTCCAATGCAGCAGTGCTGCCCTGCACCCCAGCTGTGCTGCCCTCCAATGCAGCAGTGCTGCCCCGTGCCAAAGCTGTGCTGTCCCCCACCCCAGCCGTGCTGCCCCGTGCCAAAGCTGTGCTGTCCCCCACCCGAGCCGTGCTGCCCCGTGCCAAAGCTGTGCTGCCCACCACCCAAAGAGTGCTAACTGCGCCGCAGCACACCAAGCAGCCTTGCCAGCCTCCACCCAACTTCAAGGAGCCCTGTGCCCTCGAGTGCCAACAGGGGTGCCCATACCCTCGGCAGTGCCACAAGACAAAGCACAAGGAAGCCCGGGCATGTGACCAGAGGCCTAGCCCCCGGCAGCACAGACAGCAGGAAGCCCACTCCCCTCTCTCCGCCAGCCAGCGGCCAGCCCCCCTCACCCCAGCTTCAGGATGCAGCCACGCTTCGGGGAAAGGCAGCCCCAGGACGGCAGCTTCCTGGATCTCCAGGTCTTATTCATGAGCAGCTGCAGTTTCCATCTCAGATGAGCATCTGGTTCGAAACCGACGAATCATCTTTGCTGACCTGTAGCCACTTGGCCCTGTCGGCTTCTTGGACACTTCGCTAGCGCGCCCGCACACTCTTTCCTATCACCCTTCATTTCTGCTCCTGGTTTCCAAACAATTAAACACAATTCCTCTGGCATTAAGGTCTCGGTTCGATGATTTCATCCGGCAGTTGTAAATTCCTGCAGCGTTTGTATCCTGCTCCCTAACCCAGGACCTCAGAAGAGCTGGGCGTGTGGGTGCAGGTAGAGGAGAAGGCATGGGAGAGGCACTTCCGAGTGGAGGCGCATTTGCCAGTGTCCTGCCAGGTGAGGAGGGGAGGTGGGGGCTTCTGCGGCTGCTGACACATCCCCACGTCCATGGAAAATGAGAACACCCCTTGCAAACAGGGGAGATGATGCCCGTCTAGAAAACGGAGCCGCAGAAAGAGTAAGGGAACCCCCAGCCAAGAGCTACAAAGTCGAGTCAAGGCAAAGAAACTGAAATGCAGAGGACACCCTCCAAGGGCTGGTGGGTCCAAATGAATGGAGGAGAGGCCTCACCAATTCTCCCACAGGAGAAAGCAAAGAGCACAGTGTCTTCAAGCCAACCACAGGGGTTCCTTGGAGAAAGTCTATGCACCAATCATATTGACAGCACACACACAACCACTCTCAACATCTGATTCACCTCATCGCCCCCATTGTTTCTCCCACTTGGGACTCTCCTGGGCTCTTTGGCCCTCACTGCCCTCTTCCTTTCGAGTTCCTGAATTCTGGGGGAAACAGCCAGCCCACACGGAATCCCAACTTCTTTCTGTTACTGCCACTACACTCAGCCCTTTCCAGCAAATCCTTCTCTCACCAAACAACCCACTCATTGGTCTCTGGGAATCACTTTTTGGACACCTGCCTCCAATTTCAGGCCTCTGGGCTTCAGGAGAGTCCCTGAAATCCAGAGGAAGAACCCAAAAAGAGCCAGAGAAGAGCACACCATCCGCTCAAAGTCTGCATTATCCCCCGGCATATATGCAAGTCGCTGGAGAATTCAGAGTTAGCTGAAGATGCGCAAGCTTCAGCATTGCTTCCTTGGTCGGCTGGTCTCTTCTTCCCCCATCGTGTCTTTCCTTGCCTTTCAGCTATGCTCCATCCATCCACCTCTTTGTCCATCACCAAACCATCCGTGCCATCCAGTAGTCCAGCACTGCATCCTCGCTAAGTCACTCCCCCTCCGCCGTGCTTCGAATGGCATGGGTGCTGTGAAAACACAGTAAAACACTGCGCTGCGGGTCTCCTGGTTTGATTACCTGCGTTAGAAGCCCAAGCTAGCACCCCAAGACACAAAACACAGCTAGACCACATGGCACCTACTTAATGGGTGGCTCGGATGCTCCGGAACTTCATTCATGCCCTCAGAATTCAGAGGAGACAGAGAGAGTACCCCGGGGGGCTGTTGAGGGGGAGGAAGGACATCTCTGCTGTCATGGCACCCACCACAGGGCTTCCAGCAAAGTCTGTCCATGAGGAAGAGCTGGAGAAGGGCGGTTCAGAGTGGAAGGACGGTGGGATTCGGCGACACAGGGAAGATCGCATCCCAGGACTGGTTACAGCAGGAGCTAACGCTGCGAGTGCCAGGTGTGCCCAGGAGGCCAGCCCTCCCACGTCTCCGCCCAGGGCCACGAGGGTGAGAGCACGTGCCTCTGCAGCCCCCCACCCCAGCTGAACACCACAGAAAGGGTCAGGCTGGCTCCAGGCTCCTGACCTGTGTTTCAGAATCATTTCCCCCGCAGGACTGCATTCAACGCAACTCAAGTATCACCCAAGAAATGTACTGAAAAGCTGAATACAGTTGAACGGGGCTCCTGATGAGGAGGAGCACATGGAGACATTGCCCCACACTCAGACACCTCACTAAGCACCGCTTCCAAATAGCGGCTCTCTGGCCTCCTCTATATGACCTTCCCCCACATCTCTCCTTTGGGTTCTTGCTGTCTCTTTCCTCACCCTTCCTCACTCAGCCACTTGAGAGAAGGTGTCCTGTTGTCTCTCTGGGCTCCTCTTAATTGTCTACACCACTAATGACCATAAACAGCACGTGTGCACAGGTGCTTCGGTGCTGACCGAATAGGGGAATTTTCTTGTATCCCATCGTCCTGGGTTTGGGTCAGATAACTTCCCTAGGTCTCACTCTTCTCATCTGTAGAGTGGGGAGAATAATGCCTGCCTCCTGGGGTTGGAGGGGGAGGGATGTTCAAGGAGACAACGTAACTACGCAGGGAGGAGCACGTCACCCATAGCAGGTGTTGGACCAATGTTCGCTCTTGCTTCTATATTATTCACCACTTTCTGACAGACAGCAAGACCCTCCCCTGATTGCCACCAGCTTGAGGACATGGGCTGCACACCTTTAATGGACAAAGGTGTGAGGGGCAGAACGCATCCTGATGGAAAGGACAAGGACCAATTTTGCAGGGCAAAGGGTCTGAGGGGTGTTCACAGGCAGCAACGAGACTGAGCCTAAGCCGGCATCACCCCATATGCTGGTTTCCCTTTTCTTGCTGTATCTTCCCTATTGCAACCCCCACCCACGCTGGCTCCTGCTCTGGAGGCAGTCCTGGGCGCCTCTGGCTCACAGGGATTTTTCCCTTCGGTTTACACAGACAGGCATGACTTCTGGAGACATACCCAGCTCCCTGGAAGAGGCTAGTAAGCTGAGGAAGCGGGGTACCGGGCACAGCGTGTGCCAAGCCCTCACACACACTGATGCCACCCTATGGAAGTCGGTCCTGCTCTTCCTATTAGAGGCTGGGGTGCAGTGCAGAGACACTCTTTCCTTGCTCACAGGAGCTACAGCTTGTTGGTGGGGGTGCTGATAAACTAGACATGGTCCGGACATGTTGGAGCATGGCAAGTGCTCTGACCGTCTCCCTGGCTGAAAGAAGCATCAAGCCTGCATCGCAGCTTTCCAGAACGTACAATGCACCAATCCCTTGGGAGCACAAAGGCAGCAGGTTCCCAGAGTCACCCCACCCACACGTGTTGGTACAGGGGAACCACTCGTGCATGTTCACACACTCACAGAGGTGTCACACACCGGGTTGTTATTCTGCAGTAACGAGTATTCTGCAAGTTTAGAGACTGACCGTGACCACTGAGAATAAAAGCTGGGGCAGCATCCCAGAGGCCCCAGGGACCACAGGCATCGGCCTGCAAGCTTCTGGATGCTGAGGACTGAGCTGGACACAGGCCAGGCTGGGGGCAAGGGGGCTGGCAGGCAGTGGATTTGGCGCAGAGGCTCTTTGCCCCCTGTTACACAGGGTGTTTCAACGTTTGAACTATGCATTCAGCAACACTTCAGCATACTGGGGACTATGAGCCCTGGGCACACTCACTCGTGCACACTCCAGATCATATTCCCACACATGTTCCTTCCTGAGGCCTCCCACGAGGCCACGGCTCACCCCAGGCTGACACGCAATCCCATGCTGTCCATCACCCGGAAATAGTGCTTCACACACCAACACGTACTCACACACCCCTGCATGCACCAGCACACATGTGCACATTCGCATGCCTGCTCACGTGCATGGCCCCAGAGCATAGAGTCCAGACCGTTCCCCAGGCTGCTGCAGCATTCCAGCAGGTTGTCTGCCCATGGACCTCGAGTGACTTTCCAAGCACAGAGATCCCAGGATGCAGGGCATGAGGCTGAGGGCTTGCAAAGAAGTGTGCCTTCCTCAGGGAAGAATACAGTCACATCTTCCAGACACAAGCATTCTCTAGAGGGTTGTAAGGTGCAAGAAAATGAACACACGCGCATGCTGGAGCCCGGCAGAGCTAGTTCAAATCCTCTCTTCCCTACTAGGCACTGAGCAGCCCGAGCCAACGTACCCTTTACCTGGAAATGGCGAATAACTCACATGTCTAGGCCTGAAGTGAAACTCAAGCACAGTTTCTGACAGGTCCTGGAGGCCTGCCTCTCCCTTGTGCCCCCTCCACAAGCCCCCCTGGCAAAGGAAGGACATCACTCAGCCACCCCACTGCTGGGCACCCACCCGGCTGTGACGCAGGGGACTCCCCGCTCGGGATGATTTCAGCAGGGAGGCTGTAGCTCCAGCCACCAGGAATCCTGTGTCAGGAGCCCTGTCTGTGGGTGGGGCCCCATTTGGTCAGCTCTGCCTTTCCCTGCATGTCTGTGCATGGCCCCAGCCTGGGATTCCTTCCCAGATGCCTGGCACAGAAGACCCAGTGGGCGTGGGCGGTGCCCCAGCTCAGCTGACACCTCTTGGGTCACTGTGGTGCCTTCCATCTTACTGTGTGTGTGAGTGTGTGTGTGTGTGTGTGTGTGTGTGTGTGTCCACAAGAGGCAGGCGGGCTTGGAGATAGAAAAACCGTGATCCTAGTGGAAGTCAGTGAACAGGACCACTCCAAATGCCCAGGATAAGTGCTTCCTTTTCTCTGCGCTCTACATAACCCCTACCATCTGTTCTCTGGTAATAGAAACAATACCACCTAATGCATGCTTGAGATACCTGACTGCCCCACAAAACATTTGCTCTGGGTACTAGGGGCTTATTCTAGAAACGATGGACAGGATGGAACACCAAAACCTCATGCATTAGCTGATGTTCCCGTTTTCTCCAGTTACGCAGCGTTGCTACAGCAACATTTGGGTTTGAGCTCTTCAGCTCATCCTCAACACACCACAGAAAAGGATCCAAACAGTTGGAAGGAGAAGGTGCCCAAGAGGCTGTGAAGCAGTGGACGGAACAGCGAGAGTCTGGCCCTCCTTGCCCACCACCGTACCCAGGGCCCAGAGCGTGGCCTGAGAGCACGGCTTCTTGAGGAATGAGTGCTTGTCCCAGGATGACTGCCCCTCATAGTCTTTCTTCTCGGCCCCTGGGCACACGAGCTGAAGTCCCCTCGCCAAGGCTCTCGGCTTGTTTCTCTCAGAGGGACACCAAGCGGAAGGGATTCCTGTCTCTGAATAGCCTGCACTCTTCTGACCTCCCTCAGTGCCTTGCCCATGCACAGCCGGACCTCCCAGCGAGTCCCGGCGCAGAGACGGTGCGTTTCCAAGCCTGTCCCCTGTCGTGTTGCAATGTGAATGCCAAGATCTAGGGATGTTGTCAGGCTTTGAGCAGACCTGTGGCTAAACCCCAGGTCTGGGCTGGGAAATGTGCTCTTCTCAGGACTAGCTTGCCTGCTTCCATTTCTCTCAGGCAAGGTCTTTTGACACTGGTAGCAAGTGTCACTACTCGAGTTCAGTCTTGCAACGAGCTACTCCATACTTCTGAGAGAGTGCTTTGCTCGAGTTCTCAGAGATCGACTCTAAGGGGCACCCAAGCACTCCTGAGCACGTGTGCGCTGTCAACCATCGTGCACATGTCTACGCATGGTGTCCCTCATAACGCTGACAGCTGACACGCATCATTCTCTTACGTCGCCCAGCAGGTGAAGAAACGGAGGCTCAACGATGAGAAGGGCCCAAAGTCACGCAACTGCTGAAGGTCAAAGCCTCGGTCGGAACACTCCTTGGGGCTATTTGAAGCCATGTTTCATCCCCGGTCAGATGTGCTTTCCTGAAGAGCATCCAAGTCCGTGGCGTGCGTCATCACACTTGTCCTGGAATCTCTAAGCAGAAGGGGAAGAAAGAATCAGGCCTCAAGCCCTGCGAGCTCAGATACAGGAGCCAGCCCAGGTGACTCCTCCCACAGCTCATTCCAAGTCGGTGCTTCTCCCCTCTCCTGCTCTCTGCACCTTATGAGAATCGTTTCCCTGGGGACCCTGGAGTCTGGGTGACGTGGACACATGGAGAGAGGGAAGCACTGTCCACTGGAACCCCCCATTTTCTCTTCATGAAGTCTGATGGTTTCCTCACAAGCAGGCAGGACACAGAGCTGGAGCCCCCCTTGTTTGCTTCTGTTGGAATTGGGGAAAACCCAAACACACGGGCCCTGCTTTCCTACTGCTTCAGGCTGAATGTGGCTCTGGCTCAAGGTCAGACCTTTGCTGTGTTTCAGAGGTCTCCCAGAGAGCCAGTCAGCCTTCTGGTGTCGATTCCCTGCAAGCAATGCTCTCTGTGTACCCTGAGCGGCCCAGACCTTCCCCCACCCACAGGAACATCCTGAAACACTTGCTTCACACCCTCCACACCCAGCACCGTCCGGAATGCTTGCTTGGGACCATCCCAGATGCCAAGGTTCTAAGTCCAAAGTCAGGAGCGGCTTTGGAAACCTGAGGCAGCCAGGCCTCGTGCTGGGGAGGTGGGATCAGGGTCACAGGAAAGGTACCGTCATCCCCACGTGCTGCCAATCCGAGAAGGCAGTCACCAGTCCAGGGCTGAGTAAAGCTGAAATTTGAGGAAGGCCAGGTGCATCCTATTGTGACTAGGGCCTAATTAAGGGAGCCAATCCAAGGCCACCTCATGGCCTGGGACAGGGATTCGTGATGTATAAAAGGTGTGCAGGCTCTGAGCATCCCAACCCCTTCAGCATCTCCAAGCTCCAGGCGCTGGTGAATTAGGGTAAGTCTGGCAAAGGAGTGGCTCTCCTGGAAGA